>NW_026856831.1:0-147100 GCF_026571515.1 Ruditapes philippinarum | reverse complement strand
AACTTAATGACGTGACGTCGTAAATGACATCACGTTGTATTATTATTTGGCGCGCTTTTCATTCAGTATTAGGTTTTAATGTCTTTTTAAAAACGTTTCTTTGCATGTAATAAAAAAAAATTTTGTTTAGTTTAGTGTAAGATCGAATAATTCGAACTAATATTTCACCTTGTGAACACCAAAAGTTCATATTTCACTCGTGGCTGCGCCACTCGTGAAATATACCTTTTGGTGCTCACTCTGAAATATATTCCGATCTTACACTGAACTAAACAAATATCCTCTATATGTTCAAATATAATGACGTTATACCATGACATCAAAAAAAAAAAAAAAAAAAAAAAAAAAAAATACTGATCCGAAAGTAATTTGACTTTGAATAAAGATGGTTAGGAATTATTATTGAAGTTTGCTGACTTTGAATAATATGTCAGTAGAACACCGCAAAGGACTTTTGGTTTTTTCGCGAGCTACCATAAGACCTAACGCCGTAATCTTAATCATCAAAATATCACTAGTATACTTTGTATTTTGATTATATTACAATTTGTATATGGTAGAGACTGATTTTATTAAAAGACATTATAAATAATTGATACAATTATTAGAAAACTCAAATCGGTTTCTAATATATTAAGTACAGTGAATGTTAAATAAAATGATGTTTTGATATACTTTTGTACAGTAATAAGTCAATAAACAAACAAATTGTTACATTCCTGAGAAGAACAGAAAAAATTATGTAGCACTTGTATGAGAAATGTGACTGTTGGAATGATTTAAATAACTTTCTTCTTCTGACAGTAATTATTGTGTTTGTAAAAGATGTCAGGGCCGGAAATTAGACTTTAATTCCAGTCTCTTTAGTAATGTTACTGTATCAGACAACTTGATTAACATTCTGATTAACTCTGTATGTTAACCTTATTTCAAACTTTACTTTCTATAGGAACTTGAATATCTATAACTATCAATATTAACTCAAAAGTCGATCAAAAGCAGATGTTACTAAAAAAAAGGTCATATCCCTCAATTATTTTAGTTTTATTCAAAACAAATATTTTTCTTTATCTATTGTGTTATTTACGTTTTCTCGTTTTGACATTGTGTGCATTTCAAAAGTATCTTTTATAAACATTTCCTATAGAACAAAGAGTGATTTACATTGCAAGAAAAATATAAAACAAAATATATCTTGTATTAAAATTAATAATCGTTCAAACTCGGTGCCATTTCGTTTGCAACATCTTGTCTGCGTTAATCTGGCTGGTCAGTCTTTGCCTGATACAGGTCACTCTTTATTCACAGATTGGTGACAATTTGCGTGAAAATTATAATATCTTCCTATTCCAAGTTTCCTGAACATATATGTATGAAATACAAAATTAAACTGCATACATATTGATATACTTAAAGTCGCTTTTTTTGAATAATCTATCTCTTGCCGTTGTTGGAACGAATCACGCAGCAGTGGACTTACAGTTTTATTTTTTCAGGTGAGAATGCAATCAACCTTGCTTGTCCATGGTGATACATTGCTTTAACAACGTTGGTTTAATTTGAAACCAACCAAAGGTAAAGAATAAATGAGACTTAAGTTATAAGACATTGCAACACCTAGTTTCGATACCATTTTAGAAAAAAACGAATCTTTCTAAGGTCAAACATGTATATAGTATTATTATCTAATGTTCGTGTCGTTATACTAGAATACAACCATATGTATACGTAATTATGGGTTATTTCATAAATATGTAATGAATTTATATATTGCTAAGTTCTTTAACAATGTAAACATTCTACGATTCAAAGCACGAGATTATTCTCCCTTTCTACGGTTATTGAATACAGCAGCACGTGTTAATTTTAAGAATATCGATACTAACAGAATTAAATGTGGCAAGATGTGATATATATTTTCCCATATCATATCTGTCAGCTTTAACATCTCTAACTGTTGTTATTCAGAAACCATTGAAACATCAAACATTTTTTGTATTTTGTTAATCATATGCTAAGTGAAATCATAATGGTCTTAAATAGAAGGCCTTTGTTTGGGATTGGTTCTTAAAAATCCTAAGATATTTCGCTTTGATTATGTCACGTTATTTCTTCAAGTTATTATGCTTTTAAACACTAGACAGTATCGTACTTAGTTTTGAAAATGAGGCCATACACATAAGCTTGTAGTTACCGTTTTAAGATTATTTCGCAATTTTACAACAGAATACCACGCACATCAGTTATAACCGCTCAATGTATAAATATATCGCTAAATATTTCTTTTTTATATTTGCTAAGATTATTTTTAATAAAGAATACTGTACAAACAAACAAAAACAACAATATGTGACTACATATTTACGAACATCTTTGCACTTTCCTGGACATTTTACTTTTTAAGCCCTCAGTCATTTTAGAATACATGTTTTTTGTTGATGTTTTTTTATGAAATCAATCAAGGTTTATGATGTAACTAAGTAAAAAAATATGTACTAAGTGATTATTTCACAATAATTGGATTTCGAGCGGAATGTTTACTTTTTGACGATACACCAGTTTCATATAAGATTGAAGACATATTCGACGAAGGTACTGGTAAAGCGAAGGAGCTTTTGCCTCAGCGTAAAGACTAGAAGAGTAATTAAACATAATGCTAGTAACGAAATGTCGAGAAAATACCAACACTCGCAGGAGATACACTTCAAAACATGTCAGTAAGTTAATACGTACTACGTGACTAAAGCACTGTCTTATGACATTAATTCAAAACAAAACAACAAACAACACTCTTGGAAGACAGTTTGTTGTTGAAACAAATTTGTAAAAGCAAACTAATTGTAATTTACGACGTTTATACAGCATTTAGCACATGTCTAATCTTAAATGAGCTACGTTTCTTGAGACATTTATATTGAATGCATATCAAATGTCATGCGAAAGAGCTTTTGTTTTTGTATTGAAGAAAATGATAAAAAAAACTTTAGATTATGAAACAGAAGCTAAATTATTCACAGATCGATCGATGTAATATGACGTAAAGGGCCCAAATTACGATATCAAATCAGTTATTTACATTAGTTTTAAATCACATTTTAACATATGATCTTTTTTTATAAATCAGTTTGAACACGGCCTACTTTGTTGCTGTAGTCCGCCGAATTTAAGTTAATGAAATTGTTTGGTTTTTAAATTGAAATTTGCCGTAAATAATTTAATTACGAATATTTTTTATTTCATTTTTATTTTTAGATAAGTGTAGCACACGCTTGCCCCATTTACTTACAGCATTTTAGCATGGTTTGTTTTGTTATGATAACATTCTTACCATAACAGCAAAATGTATTTTCTTTCTATCTCAAATCAACAAAGAATGTCTATCAAGTTTTCAAGTCATATTCTTACGGATTTTAAAATATTGATAAAATTACGTTGTTTTCATGCATACACTTGACTTTTGTTAGGTCCATACATGCAACAGGAGACTATTTTCTATACATTCTAGTCGATCGATGTGGTTTTAATTTCAGATAAAACATTTTAGAAACATTCAAAAGCTCTATATAATTGACAAGCTTTTGTAAAAGAATTATCGTTTGCGTACAATATCATTGCTTTGAAAATGAAAAGGCTTAGTTGCAAAATATAATAAAAAAATATTATCAATAATTGTTTTAGCGAAAACAAAATCATCCATAGTTACTTTGGTGATATTAAGATTAGATTCTAATCTAAGGTTGTTGTCGTGGTAACAGAGTACGTATATTAATATATATCGTTAAGTCTTAAACAACAGACATTATCTCAGCAGTAAGGTAATTTTCCCCTGTCTCAGATGCGTTTGAAAGACAGAGAATCAGGTAGATTAATGTCAGATAAACATATAATCATTTAAGGCACAAAAAGGGATCTTTAGGACGATTAATTCAGTTTTATGCTGAACTTCGTGATTACATTTGCATGAATAGGCATAAAGGGCGTAGACTCAGTCAGTTGAAAAAGAAGTTGAAAAAGAATATATTAGCCAGTTAAAGTGTCCAGCCTCTATACAACTTATACGACAACTGATCAAATAAATTAAATAAGTGTTTGCCTTTATCATTTATGAAATTCTCTTTGGTTGTATTTGCTCAAAATTTAAATGAACTACTATAATGGTTTGATGATCTAGTTCATATATATTTTAATTAGCTTTGATTCTAATAAACTCATACAATTCAAATTATATTTACGACAATTACGTATTAATGCGTTTAGTATTAGTTTATAAGTAATTGTGTATTTGGTTATTACAGAATTAGATATTTTCTGATACATTCAAATATTTAATATGTTTTTATACAGTTTCTTCTTAGTAATTGGCCTGAAAATTGACATGCTCTAAAACTAATTATCCCGTTTGAATATTATTGTACAAAAAGATTGTGTAGTTATTCACTTTATTCCGCATGTTTTTCTAATTGTCAAGACTATTTGAATGTACGATAAGAAAATTCAAAGACACATTGTTACGTTCTAGGCATTTAGTGAACATTTGCATGTATTATTTATCAGAACACGTAAAAACATAAATCGTAAATCATTTTCCTATATAATGAATGACACTGCCATAAATCATGTTAAACCTTGTAAAGCCTTAATGTTATATGATATTGTTTGTCTGCAAGGATTGTCGGCATCATTGTATTTTTTTTTCTTGAAGGTAAAACACTTGATTTAACTACTTCAAGGCAGACATCTAATCAATGTTTTAATTCAAGCGATAATTTAATCACCATAGTTATATATACTAAGATAACATTTCAGGGCATATGATAACAATCGCATTCTTTAATGTTAGTTGTCTAATTATTTGATTAGTTAGATTACAATTTATTTTATACTTTCTTTATAAGATGAGGAATAAACATTTGCATGCTTTAAGTTAAATTATCTTTATTCTTTGAAACATATAGTTTAAGAATGTTCCAATTAGTAATACATACTGTGATGCTCAGGCTATTTTATCAATGCTTTATTACTTTTATTTATTTTCCGACTTTGAGTACGAATATTTCTGAGTACGAACCATCGCATTGTTTTGATGATTACTTTCTATGTAACTGCTTTTATCTTATATAATTATGATTTTCAGATGCCATTTGTATATATAAATGTTTATTATCTATTCTTAAATGCTGACATACGTTTATTTTCATGTAATCTTGCTTAATGTTTGGTCACATTTCTGAATTTGCCACTGGTCGGCCATTTTGAATATTAATGTGATGACGTCACAGGGTACTAGAAATACTGCGCGTTAGCATATCGTTGTCATCTCAATTCAGGTCGTCTGGTAGAAAAGTTCTCTATTGAGTAGATAATTGTAGACGATTAAATTACCGAAAATGGACCAGTTACAGGTGAAATTCACTTGTTGTTATTGTTAAACAGTTATAATTTCTTTGCCAGTGTAGAGAACGGTTGTTCCAGAAATGGTTCATACCAAATCTGGTATAATACCCAATCCGGTATAGCTAGTACCCAATCTGGTAACTACCAGATCTGGTATCTCATTATATTGTACCAAACCTGGTACTTGTTTACTGAATCTGGTCATCTATAGGTATAATAATAATAGACATTAGGCTTCCTTGACTATGTATATTTATGAACCGCCACGCGAGGAATAACAAACTATCAAATTGTGTTTAATGGCCATACCATACTATAAGGTATGGCCTCTGTTTATTTTTTTTAAAAAACAAACAAAACTTTCAAAGAATAAAAATAACAATTTGCAAATTAAAACAAATAGAAAAAAAATTAGGAAAAAAATTTAACGTTTTATAAAATGAAAAAAATGTATTTTCAAAAAAGATTTTAAATTTGAAATTTAAAAAAAATTAATAAATATTATAAAAAAAATCAATATAGAAAATACACTTAGAATTTAAAAATAAAGGAATTTAAATTTTTAATATAAAAAATAAGGGTCATAAGAAAAAACCCCCTCTTACATAATTTATAAATTCAAGTGTTACGGGAAAGTAGCATGTAATAAAATAAAAAACTGCCAAAAATCTTTTAACAATACTAAAAAATTGGTTTTTTAATAGACCTTAAAAAATTGTTTGTTTTAAGGGGTGGGGGATTTAAAATTTTTTTCCTCTTTCTACCTTTAAGAAAATTGTAACTGGTTAAAGATTTTATTGGGCTTTTAAATCTTAGCCTTCTCTACGAACGGCTAAAACCCGTACCTCCCGTGGCGGCGCATAAAGTTCGCTGATGCTATTCGGCATAGCTTTATATTTATGAACCGCCACGCGAGGAATAACAAACTATCAAATTGTGTTTAATGGCCATACCATACTATAAGGTATGGCCTCTGTTTATTGTTTTTAACCAAACAATACTTAAACATGTGCAAAGAATAGTACATACATCAATATTATGCAAATTAATACAATATATAGAAAATACACATGTAGGAATAATAATTAATCGAGTTCTACTATAATAGTAAGAAATGTGAGGGTTTCGTAAGAAAAACGCCATAAAAGCTAGAATTAGACTAGCTTTTCCCCACATTTCACTGCATAGGAGAGAAGACCAATGTTAATGATCTTGAAACTTTAACCAATAAAGGGCTTATTTAAACAGAGAATTCCCGAAGGTATAAAAATTGGTTAATGGTATTATTATTATTTTTTTTTATTATTATTATTTCTTTTTTAACTGAAGCTAACCAACCTATGATATTTAATGAAATAATAATCAAACATATCATTTGTCACAAGCCCCAGCAAGTGACCCGAATACATATACACAAAATATTATAACTATTGTCACCAGCCCAAGCAAGTGATGTTCATTATGTACAAATCAAAATGTTGACATTTTGTGTTGACTGCCAGGATCGATATGCCACAAAAATATTAACAATTTTAATAATGGTATTAACAATTTTAATAATGGATTGGTCCAGATTACACCAGCAACTAAAAGTCTTTAAATTAGTTAACAATAAAGTCTTTGCATCATTATAAACAATGTTCAGCATGATACCGGCCGTCTTTATTGTCTAATAATAGATTATGATATAATCAAAAGATTAACCAATAAACTCCAGATACGCTTTTATATAGGAAACAATTGTAGTAAACATTATAATAGATGACACAAAGTCGAACAACAAAAACCAACAATTGTAACAAACTTTATAAAAATGACACAAAGTTGGACAACAAAAACACCCACATTTACACATGTATGTAAAAATATAGATATTGTATATATACTATTGTATATAAAGATATTGTATATATCATATAAACTACTGATCATAAATATTTTTCAAATCGTGGTCGACTCGCCCAGGAAAAACCATAGTCTGGAAACCTGTGCCCTTTTATCTTGTGTCTAGTACCACTTGATGTAGGGCTACATCCTTGAAAAATATTTTACAAACCCTTTACTTCAAGTAAGTAGGCTGCTAAACATAAAAGTTAAGTTAATGCATTTTGAGTACAAAATGATAATATGCAAAATTAGAAAGTAAAACAAAAACAAAAGGAAACTTATATAGGTAAAAGTCAAAAAGTGTACGATTTGCGCGCCTCCTGCTCTTATTGTGCTGTCATAAGATCAAAGAAATATACAGTGGTATATATTTCAGACATATAAAATAATCAGTTGTAAATTCTAGACATATAGAACAGATTAATTAACGTTACAGTATAAGCTTGAAATACATATCTTAAAGAAATTGGTGATGGTTACTAATAAAACGAATTGTGACATAAAGATTACTTTACAATTTACAGACAAAAATATAGATAATTATGAAAAATCTTGTTGTCTACATATAAAAGTATATACATATAAAAATACACTTACTATCACTATTAGTATTTTTCTTGAAAAACCAAGAATGTTAAAATTAGAGTCACTATAAACAGATCTTATCTTATCTTATCTCATCTTATCAATGTATATTTATCACAAACTGTTCTTAAGTAAACATGAAGTTCAAAATAAAGTTAGGATTAACGTGTTATTTATACATAGTTTATTATCACTCTTGTGCGTTAAACTACAAAAACATTTTGATTTTTTAAACTGATAAATTAAATTCAATATATAAGCTATAATTAACATTTAAGCAATACATAGTTAACATATACTTCAATATGTTAAACTAGTCTAACTGTGATTTAATTTATTAAGACATTGTATTCCTTAAGTGAATGCATAGTTCGAAAAGAACATACAAACTTTAGGTAATTGTTAATTCAATTTACAAGTTAAAATTAACATTTAAACACTACATATTTAACATACACCCCAATATGTTAAAATAATATCTAAACAAGTACTGTCTCATAACAACATATTTATTAGGTACAGGATGCATAGTTTGAAAATAAAATACAATAAAATTTTATAATTAATGTATACATTATAATTAATATTTAAACAACACATACATGTAGTTAAATATACACCCCCATATGTTAAACTAGTGTCGTAAACTGGGATTATCGTAACGCTCACATATTCACTCTATTAGATTAAAATCTATTAACTTGTAAATCGTTAATGCATAAATCTTGACAATGTTGTCAAATTAAATCAATTTCAACCAAAAAGTTATATCTTTCATTCTAGCATCTCATATTTAACATACACAATGATGCTGCAAATTAGAAATGTGTTATAGACACAATATCACTGTGTTACATACGTAGTCAATTTAGGGAATGTTTTAACGTCAATAACGCATATTATTGCTAATATACTTAGAATACATCACAATATGTTTAAATGGTGTCGTAAATAAAACAACACATTTATTTATCAACAAATATGTGTTAAAATAACAATGTATAGTATTTCTAAAATTTATAAAGAAACTCGTGATTAAATGAATAACATATAATGTAAATAACACTTTCGACGTTAATAATAAACACACGCTAGGATTGTAATTTTTCATAATCGTTACCATCTTATAAATTCAGTTGTACTGAATTAAATGAATATAATTCTTTAAATGCTTCAGAAGTAAGTTTCAGATTGATAAGTCTAACAAATGGACCTATTAAATGCCTATAAAATCATCCATACGATTTGTTACATGTGGTATTAATTAACACAGGTACTTAAACTACGCTACACTACAGTGATATTGATTACCCACCAACTAACATTGCATGTGTTCAATAGTACTATCAGCAGTGTTATGTAATATTGTAATGATTATCATTTCTGCATTGCAGGCAGGCAATGGTATATGCTAAATTATGTAAATTATCAAACTTGCATGTAACTTGTAGCCGATATCGCAACGAGAACTTCCAACAAATAATTAATATTACAAAAAAAATTCATTTGTTGAAATTTAACTAAATTGTTATTATGTTATTATGACAATCAGTCACTATAAAAACTGAGTTTGTCAGTATAAAAAAGGTGTGTTATTAATACTCTTTCGACTTTTAAATTTATGTCTAAATGAATTGTCTACTTATTACCATACACCCCAATATGGTAGCAGTGGGTAAAGTTCACAAGATATCACAGATCAGGTGTCAGTGTCTTAAAGTTGTAATCCAGAAAGTCTCACCAATGATATTGTATAAATGATATGTAAAATTGTCAAACTCCTCAAGGTGCCTCATGTATTTTATCATGTACTATATGAAAGATTTATTGAAATGGTTCACACTCAAGAATGTTTAAAAAATTGAAATATTTGGAAGTCGGTTTGTTTTTGCATCAGTTTTATTTTTGAAGAAATCGTTTTTTTTTTTTTTTTTTTTTTTTTTTTTTTTTTTTTTTTTTTTTTTTTTTTTTTTTGTTTTTTTTTATTCCAAATGCTGGAATGTAAGAACAGTCATCTAAGTGTTTCTATCCGTCAGATTGTTTGTGGTCATGTTTAGGTTTTTTTTCCTTTATATAAGCAACTAATTATTCCCTGTATGTGATGTCCTTCTTTAATGTTTTGTGGTATAATCTTCGTACACTGGTACTTCCATAATTTTGTATTTACTAGTAGCTGTAAGCAAAGTTTGTTAGATTCACTTCAAGGCTCTCCTGGTAAAATAAATGAGAGAGAGAACAAGTACCTTGTTTTTCAAAAAAAAAACATAAATTCATTTTCAAAGGTAATATTCCCTTAACTGTTGCTTTTACATAGCGGATATGTATGTCGGTAGTAATTGTATTGAAGTATAACGGTCAGTTGATACGAAAATAAAATAATAATAATAATTATAATAAAACTGCCATATCTTATTTATTTAAGGTTTTGTTATTCATAGCAAAATCAAAAAAACAACTGGCTACTATTTATAATAGTACCAGATTAATATAATAATCTGGTACATGACATGGAGGCATGGCCTTTGCCGCTGAAACATTAAATATCAATTCATTAGGAACTGACTACTATATATAATAGTACCAGATTAATATTAATCTGGTACATGACACTGGGAGGCATGGCCCTTTGCCGCAAATATTTTAAATTAAAAATAGTAACACTTAAATTCTTAATAAGAATAAATCCATAATTTATTTAATTCGTAATTAATATATGCTTATGTTTTTAATCATTTTAATTTTCATGTGCCATATAAGAGATACAACCCATTAAAATTCTGGCCTATTATTAATTAATAACATTTTTATGATTCTTATAAATATATATATATTTTTTTATCTATTATGTTATTATTATATATATATATATAATTATTATTTTTTTTTTTTATTATTTTACTTGTATAACAAAATATATACATATATTATAGATATGTATTAAGTTTTTTAATACTTTGTTCACTTGTTTAAATATGTATTCATTTTTTATATTTATTTACTTTTGTATTTAATATTATTTATCATCATTATTATTTATTTTTTCATTTTTATTGTTTATGATCATTTTACTTCCATTTGCTTAACCATACTGATAAAGTAATTAGCTAGCAATACAATAAAGCATGGACATCTTAGGGATGAGAATGTATATCAATGCCTACATCAAAGAATTCACAGTTCAATGTTACTATTATCCTGTTTTGATGATACCAATATCTCTGCAGGGGTACTGAATTAAGCATGAACAAAGTTTTATGACCCTAACTTACTTCCAAGGCATCTTGCATCTGGCATTAATGACCATGACAAATTACTGCCAGACAGACAATTTCTCTATCTTCCTCTTTCATAAACCTAAGTGCTTATGCTATTTAAAAAGATATATTCACACATTAAGTAAGTAAACATAAATTTATGGCGGTCCAGTCATTAAATAACTTTTTTTTTTTTTTTAGAATGATGTTAAAGACTAATTGCTCAAAAAACAATTTATTAAAGCCTGCGCTAAAGCCCTAAGGACTCGCAGAAATTATAAAAACTTGTGCTAAAGCTCAAAAGCTCACAGAAGAATAAAACCTGTGCTAAAGCTCCAAAAATCACAGAAAAATAAAAACCTGCGCTAAAGCCCTAAAGACTCGCAGAAAAATAAAAACCTGTGCTATAGCTCAAACGCTCACAGAAAAAAAAAAACCTGCGCTAAAGCCCTCAATGACTCGCAGAAAAATTAAAAACCTGTGCTAAAGCTCAAAAGCTCACAGTAAAATAAAAACCTGCGCTAAAGCCCTCAATGACTCGCAGAAAAATAAAAACCTGTGCTCCTTCAAAGCCTCAAAAGCTCACAGAAAAAAAAAAAAAAAAAAAAAAAAAAAAAAAAAAATATTGCAAAAAAAAAAAAAAAAAAAAAAAAAAAAAAAACTGCGCTAAAGCCCTCAATGACTCGCAGGAAAAATAAAACCTGTGCTTAAAAGCTCAAAAGCTCACAGAAAAATAAAAAACCTGCGCTAAAAGCCCTCAATGGTGACTCGCAGAAAAAAAAAACCTGTGCTAAAAGCTCAAAAGCTCACAGGGAAAAAAAAAAACCTGCGCTAAAGCCCTCAATGACTCGCAGAAAAATAAAAACCTGTGCTAAAACTCAAAAGCTCACAGGAAAAAAAAAAAAAAAAAAAAAAAAAAACCTGCGCTAAAGCCCTCAAGACTCGCAGAAAATAAAAACCTTTGCTAAAGCCCAATGACTCACATAAAAACAAGTTATTTAAGCCTGCGCTAAAACCCTAAGGACTCGCAGAAAATATAAGAACCTGTGCTAAAGCTCAAAATAGCTCACAGAAAAACATGTTGTTTAAGCCTGCGCTAAAGCCCTAAGAACTCGCAGAAAATATACACACCTGTGCTAAAGCTCAATATCTCACAGAAAACATGTTATTTAAGCCTGCGCTAAAGCCCTAAGGACTCGCAGAAAATATAAAAAACCTGTGCTAAAGCTCAATGGCTCACAGAAAAACATGTTATTTAAGCCTGCGCTAAAAGCCCTAAGGACTCGCAGAAAATATATAAAAACCTGTGCTAATGCTAAATGGCTCACAGAAAATATAGCTGTGCTAAAGCACAATGGCTCAAAGAAAACAAACATTATAATTTGAATAAAGTTAAAGATCTGTGCTTAATGTGATATGCACAGAAAGTGTTTCCAAACAATTGAACATTATAATGGTAGACATTAAGTGATTGTGATCATTGTCTGTTTATATTTCACTTTGGAGTTTTTTGTTGTTTTTTTTTTTTAATTTTGCTAAAGACTATTTATGGCTTATAAAAATTTATTAAAATTTCTGCTATAGCCCAATGGCTCTCAGACAACAATAATTAAGTTAATTGTCTCTGTAAAGACTATACCGTAATTATTATCTTCATGATAACATAAATAATATTATGAATATAGTGACTCTACAAGCTATAATATTCTATTCTATGATATCATTATTATTTATACTGGCTTTATTCCCTTCCACACTTCTTATCAACAGACAGGTTTTATGATGAACTAAATACCCAAAAAAAATAAAAATTAACAATACTCCCCTACGACCGATCCTTGATTACCGATCTAACAGCTGACATGATGGCATGTCTCAAGGACGTAAAAGCGTCGCTGTCCATTGTGGTTAAGGTGGATTCCATCTTTCCAGAATATGGGAGTCTGTGAGTAAAACAGCCTTCTGTGCTTCCAGAATCTGCTTTATCATGCATATCCAAAAGAGTTTGCAGGATTGATACTGAATGCAAGCGTTTGTGTTCAAATAAATCTGACGTAACTTTCGTTGGTCGAGCACGGGTGAATATTTTCGCACACTACAACTTTCTCCACAGCATACTCCTGAATAATTAGAGCTGTAATTTCTTCAATTCTATTGGCAATGTCCAGAGAAGATTTTAACTGAATCGACATCGTTACCTCCTAATTGAAGAAGTACGATGTTTGGCTCAACTTGTCTCAGAAAATCCCCAAATTTTAAGCTGAAATACGTAACTGCATCACCATCACATACTCTAAAGCCACCTATACCAAAGTGGACCACGGAACACTCTTCCAAATCGTAGTTTGCGGGATATGAATTTTGTTTAAAGTCTTCATGCAGCCGACGAATAAAACTGTGACCTAAAACAGCCACACGTATTCCAGTTTGAATACGACCCCATGCCATATTCCCGTTTTGACTCGGTGACAGTCGGCGATATAAACAGATAAAGAAAACAAAGTTTTTAAACAATCGGTGGTAATCACACCAAAGAAACAAATTTATATATCCAACCTGGTACTTTCCAGATTAAGTTTTGTGTCCTATGATATCCACAAATGTCCGTAAAATTAGCTATATAAAATCACTAAATATCAAATCACTTTCTCTTAAAATTTTTGCTTCCTCTTTCTACGCTTCTAAGTAATTGCTAACTGGTTCAAGACGATTTTATGTAGGGCTATTATCCGTTCAGCCGTCTCTACGAACGGCTAAAACCCGTACCTCCCGTGGCGGCGCATAAAGTTCGCTGATGCTATTCGGCATAGCTTATATTTAAATAAATTGATCTATATAATATTTTAATTAAAAGAGTTTTAAGTTACAAAATGTCTTATGTGTTCATTTTATAATTTGGTACTTGGGCCGTGTAAAACGAACCCCTAGTTAATGTGAGGCTGCAGACTGCCCTGGAAACATAAAGCAGGGGTCTGGGCACCACAATACATTATGAAGATACAACTACTTTCTTTACAATGCCATGATAAACTAAATGACAACAAATTCTGATTAAAATTATTGTTTATTTGTCTTGGTATATTGCTCGTACATTTCTGAAAGATAGATTGCATCCTATATTTCATAAATGATTAAAATATAAGAATGTATTCCCTCGGGCAATAACTATCCTCTGCATATTATAAACAAAATGGTCTTTCATTAAGACCTTTGGTACTCTGAACGATTGATGTCAAAACGAAAACAGACATGTTATTATTCTTGAGGATTACGGATGTGTGTTCAATCAAATTTTCCCCTTATCTTAGTATGACTTCTAAATAACCATGAGAGTTATTTTTTGGTTTATACCGACTGTTATCTCTAGTAAAGTAACAGGCTTTTTATCTACAGTTAGATTTTACGTTTCAGTTAATTTGTGTATAAATCGTTACTTATAGTGAACAGATGAAGTTATATTTTCGTAAATTATATACGTCTGAACAAACTTACATACAATGCAGAAAAGACTACAAAACCTATATTTTACATATCAGTTTGAAACCATCTATTAATACTCTTTAACTTTTATAATAAAATATTAAGACTGCTATTACATAAACATTTAAATACCAAGACACTTTCAGTTGCCTCTTATTAAATCTTATTTAACAGACTTAATAAAGCCTATTCTGCTATTTTCATCCCGAGATAGTTATTGTTACAAGGCTCTCAAAAGATGTCATTTTCAAGAATGAGTATCATTCATTTTACCAAATTGAGCCTAGTTCAAACCTAATTCAAACTTATATCATAACTCGCTAATATTCTTGAAATTATATATTCATTCGGGACTATATCCCATAAACGAATATTTAGACAAAAATAATAGTATAAATATTTGCAATATATGGATTATATGAATCTGTTTTATGCTCAGGGTGAGCTTTTAGGATCGTTGAATGTCCGTCGTCCGTCGTCTGTCGTCCGTCCTCCGTCCACACTTGTTCGTTAACACTCTAGCGGTCACATTTTTGTCAGGATGCTTATCTAGTTGATAGCTCGGATAAGTTCGAACATGGGTCATCTCGGATGAAAAACTGGGTCACAGATACTAAAAATAGAAAAACCTTGTTAACACTCTAGCGGTCACATTTTAGCCTCAATCATCATCAAACTTGGTCAGGATGCTTATCTAGTTGATAGATTGGATGAGTTCGAAAATGGATCATCTCGGAAAAAAACTAGGTCACTGGAGCTAAAAAATAGAAAAACCTTGTTAACACTCAAGTGGTCACATTTTTGCCTCAATCATCATCAAACTTGGTCAGGATGCTTGTCTAGGTAATTGCTCGGATGAGGTAGAACATGGGTCATCTCGGATGAAAAACTAGGTCACAGGAGCTAAAAATAGGAAAATCTTGTTAACACTCTGGTGGTCACATTTTTGACTCAATTGTCATCAAACTTGGTCAGAATGCTTGTCTATGTAATTACTCGGATGAGTTCGAACATGGGTAATCTTAGATGAAAACCTAGGTCACAGGAGGTAAAAATATAAAAATCTTGTTAACACTTTAGCGGACACATTTTTGCCTCAATCATCATCAAACTTTGTCAGGATGCTTGTCTAGGTAATAGCTCGAATGGGTTCGAACATGGGTCATTTCTAATGACCAAGTTTGATGATAAGTGAGACATTCAACGATCCTAAAAGCTCACCCTGAGCTGGGTCAGGTGAGCTAAAAAGTTATATACCATATTGCTTGGAAATTGTATCAACACAACTCTACATACTGTCTACAGAACAATCAATCATACTTAATTGATAAAGAGTTTTGGAGATAAGATCTATCCCCTATTTTTGTCTATGTTAAACAGAGATCCCTAGATTATTAATCCGATGATCTCCCTGCTTTGTTTACTTTTTAAGAAGAACATTAAATATAGTGTTTTACTTTCAGTATCAGTTTACAGACATCAGTCTATCTTTTTGCAACTTGATCAACAAAATCTAGATATGTTATTGAGCAATATGTCACAGTTTTGCAATTATATCTGAAAAGGTTAACTGTATTTTCAATTAAACAGACGGACATATTTCAAATATGACATTAATCGATATCAAGGCTGGTGAATTTGACAGATTAATTGACAGCATTGTTTATATTTGATTATTTCCTCATTTAATAAATGATGTTCTTGCAATTAAGCCTTGCTTATATGCCAACATCTTAAAAGCCATTGTTGAGCACTAATACCAAAGATGTCTTGTAAACACGTTTAACAAAATGTAAACAGTAGCAAAGTTTATAACAATCACATTGATTTCACAGTGGGTTACTTTTTTATTTGACTTCATTATATTAACAATTCAATGTAATATTGGGAATCCTGAAAATTTGCAGGTCCTTAATCAATATTAAAGAACGTTTAACAGATAACAGGAAAGCTTGCTGTAGCTGCAAGATAAGGAGTATGTAGATATTCCCGTCTGTACCAACAGCCGGTGTTTGATTCTTTTTCTTGCATATTACACGTCAATTGTTTTCGGAACAGAAATTATGAAAACTGTTATTCTCATTATGCACTTTTTTCTTATAGTAGCGTATGAACATACAACTTCATTCATAACGGAAAAATGACGTCATCATAAGAACGCGATTCATTCATAAAAGGCGCGCGTCAATGACGTCATTAAAGCACGCGACTTGTCTTACATGGGGGTGTAAGACAGAGTTATCTTGCACCGGTGTAAACGGTAGATAATCCTGTCTGATATGCAAGAAAAGGAGTATGTCACATTAAAATAAAAATAAATCGGTTGAGTTTGATACATGAAAAGACCAAAAACTGATATGGTTAGTACCGGACAAATTCCTCATTTACTAGATTGGTATTAAAACTACTACATAGAACACACTGTTGTTACTTTAAATTGTTCATTAAGTTCAACACCATACTCTTCCTTGCTGATCTTTGTTATCATACTTGATCAAGTTGACGTTGTAGAATGCAATTGAGATTAACATTTGAATTATTTGTCGACCTTGATTTACAAAATTAAATAAATAAATGTTGCTCTCATCATTCAAATGTATTTAATTCTTTGTTGGCAGATTAATGGGGTGTTGTTTCAACACGTAATCGTCATTATCTAAACAATTAGAACCACCATTAATGACATGCTTGCCTCATTATTCAACCTTTTCTCATTTTGATTTTAATGTTATTACCTGCAGGGAGCAGTCAGATCTTATCAAGCGTTCCATATCAATAATAATACACACGATTAATTGTTTGTTTATATTTTATCACTCACTGTCGTGTCTTGCTGCAAATGATGCATCATAAATTTCCATAGGATAAATAATTCCTATATTCAAGTATGATTGAACAGAATAAAAATGTGGCATATGTCATTAATTATTAATGAGCCGCGCCATGACAAAACCAACATAATGGGTTTGCGACCAGCATGGATCTAGACCAGCCTGCGCCTCCGCGCAGTCTGATCAGGATCCATGCTGTTCGCTATCAGTTTCTCTACTTGTGATAGGGTTTGTAAGCGAAAAGCATGGATCTTGATCAGACTGCGTGGATGCGCAGGCTGATTTGGATCCATGCTGGTCGCAAACCCATTATGTTGGTTTTGTCATGACGCAGCTCAATTTTCAGTTCACCCTAACATTTCTATGTTCGGATAATCACAAACTGTTTAAACGACTGCTTCTTTGTGGTTTGTATAATTAAGATACATGTATTGAATGCTGTATGCACTGTATAACATAATATATCAAATGTCAAATATGCTTCAGATTCAAAAATTGTATTAACCGTGTACTAGTTTTCACAAATCTCACCTTGCATTGTAATATAATTAAGAATATGGTCAATGAAGTATTGACGTTAATAGTGACTAGTACAGTAAGCATACAGTAAATGTTAATAACATTTGTAATTACACTTATATGTTTGCAATTATACAAAATCGAAATCTATTATTTAAATATTTAGTCAAACATTTTTTTCCATAACAAATGTACAACCTTAACTTTCATAACATATTCTTATGGAAAAGAGGCGAACAATAAACGATTTATTTCTGGGGACGACGCTTTCTGTGTAATATTGAATACAAATAACAGAAAATGCTAGATTGACAACCTGTTAATATACAAATGCAATGACATAGATGCACGATGAATCGAGTTTTTTCTCTTTCTTTTACATACTGTAGACTGTCATTCATATAAGATTATGATTACGTATTCTCTAGAAAGATGATCTATGGTAAATGTATGTTTATTTTACGACATATGCTATGTATAATTTTTCTAGCCCTATGTAAAGAAGAAGAACAAACCCTAGACAATAGAAGTCTGACGACTTTGTATTGTTTACTCTAATTTATACAGTATAATGCAATGGTAGTATGCTTTATAGTTCTGATAAAGCAGAAGAAAACTATTCATTTCTTTTGAAGAAAATATAATGGACTATAGTCCCTTGAGCAAAATCGGCACACAGAAGTTTTTTGCATTGCCCTAGTAACATTATTCGCTTCATGTGATAACTTATTAGATAAAATATTTCTTTACTTAAAAATATTATCAATGTGCATTTTATCTTTTTTTTAAATGTGTCAGTTATAATAATTTGAGAAGCGTTCTGTACAAACATGTTTATAAAAGAATAACAAATTTAAATGACTGTAAAATGATATTGAATGCTTAATTTTGATATTACTGTCAGTAAGTGATATGCAAGTTTTTTTATCCTCTGATTTCTTTGTTTAGTATCGCCAAGTTTCGTTTCGCCGCTTTTCGTCGGCCACATAGAAGGGTCTATCATCACAGCCCTATGAACTGCGGGTGTTTTAACAATTTAACAACATATCAATATTTATATATTGAACAGGCCATGTTTCTTTATCGGAGTTTCTTCAATTCACAAGGAGATAGAATCTGCAGAAATCTCTTCAGATATCCTTATTTTTTTTATATAGATCTGAAGACGACAGTATATGTTTTGCCTTCTTTATAATTCGGATTTCCCGAAAAAGCTATTTTCAGTCATGCAATCAAACCGGTTTTTACATAGGCATTAGAAGAAGTATTTTTGAAAAAAAAATGCTTTATCAAATAACTGGAAGTCAAATTTTAATGGGCAAGATTGTTTTGCCAGTTTACCTGTCGGCTATATGGACAACACCACGTTTGTTCTCGAAATCATGAAATTTACCTAGTACTCAGTATTGGTTTTCCCAGGGTTAAAATTAGAAACCACATCGCTTTCAAAATTATGAAAGCTCGCGTGAATAGTCATCAGAAATAATTTCGTATATGGTCACGCTCAGATCTAAAATCGGAGCGTTATATACAGCTGATTTTAATCAGATTGCTTCTAAGGCATACTTTACATTAATAAATATATATCGTATTAAATGTATAAAAAGATATACACACATTAGTGATTTATCTGAAATATTTTGCAAATGTCCAATTGTAAACAACTTCAATGCAGGAAGTGTTTAGGTTATGAAAAAGAACTCGTATAATAACATAACTAAGAAAGAATATAACATAACACATCTAAAATAAAATGAGATAATGTGCTTATATTTGAAATGAGTTTTAAAACAAAATGTTGCCATAATTCAACTCAAATGCATATTTAGATCGAAAATAAAAATATCTTATTTTGCATTTAATAAAATGACTAAAACACAAACTGACAACTTTATAGACGATCTCAGACAGTACATCACCATTTCCTCAAACATACTTTAAACCTTCTGACAATTCCCTTAGTTCTTCAACTGTCATTAGAAAGAATGCACTCCCTTTTGTCCTTTAGTAAAAGCATTCATCTCCAGATATGAATTGTTTTATGAGGTCGCATATTTGATCACAAATATAAAGAATTGGAAAGGTTCTTAAAGATAAAAACGTTGTATCGATTCGCTTCTATTCCTGAAAACAGCAAAGAGAGGACAAGCTATTAAGCTAGAGTTAATCGTTTTACAAACTTTTGTCATAACATTCATGCTAGCACATAAGAATATTTGGCCGACATTTGTTTAAAAAAAAAAACAATTCTAGGCAATATAATAATGTGATTATGTTTTAACATATATTTTGCTCATCTTAGAATTTTTTTATCGTAGACATTAATTGAAATCTGTAAATTTCTCACTGAATATGTCTTATTTGAATAAAAGAATGTACAAACTTAGAATGGAAAGCTGCATTCCCTATTACAGATCAGGTCTTGCCAGTTTTTTAATGACATTATATACTATTCATATTGTGGCCTCCTGTAGTGTCTAGAGGTTTAAACATAACGTATCTACTTTTGTGAAGTCGAAACATGTTGATTTTATATCAATAATTTTATAATTCTATCAATTTAACAAAGAGACAGTGTAGCAATTTTCAATATTTTCAAATCTCAAATTTAAGCATAATATATCTTTAAAAATCATGTTCATTACATAAATGCAAAAATACGATACAACATAATTTGTCATATTTCTTAAAAAATATCGTTATAATTTAACTGTTCTACAACCATTAGTTATGATACGTTATTAACATGCAAGAACAAAACTATAAATTGAACACAGATACAACTGCAGAAACAGTTCGTGACAAATATATGTCAATCGATATGGTTCAAATTGGAAATTAGTTATTCTTAAAACATTCAAAAGCTATAATCGAAAGCTTTTTGTAAAGGATATTATGTTTGCGTGCAATATCAATTCTTTGAAAATGAATTAGCTTAGTTAGAAAGATTACTAAAAAACCTTCAATCATTGCAATAAAAACAGTGATATCATTCGCAGTGACTTTGATGATATTAAGCTTATTATACTCTAAAGGCTGTGGCTATAATCTATATGGATTATTTTGTAATATGTTTTATTGATTTGTCCTCAATTCAAACAAAAAGATCCAGTTTAAGCAGTTACGTATTTTTCCAGATTCAAACATGCCTAATAGAGTTCGCATAACATAAATTATCTTCAGAAATAGATTATCAATAATAGGAGTTTCTATGAGTAGACGATAAATTCAACTTTGTCCTCGATATAAGTTACAAATATTGGAAAAGGCTTGATGAACATAAGAATCTGTCAGTATAACTATAAAGTTTCTGAATTAATTAAACCAATCTTAAATATTAAAATGAATAAATTTGTTGAGGAATACCATTTATATTTATGCAATTTGAGTTTGTCATGTTTGTACATAATACCTTTAATTCTTTAAGTGTACGATTATCATAACTACGAATTTATATCATGGTTTGATGGATACAATAATTTTTCATAGTTAGGTAGTTGTACTTTTCTAAAACATTAATAACAACCATGGTTTCTAAGTACACATTTACTGATACTTTTAGAAGAAATTATTTTTGTTTGCAAATTGTGTATTTAAAAACAAATATTTTATTTTTGTCTGTTTTAGTATTTACTTGGATAAAATGTTATATCAAATCTTATATATTTACTTATTTGATATGCATTCATATATTTATTTTTAAGAAAAACATTGATGCAAAGCATCAAAGGGCGTCCAAGCAAGAAATGCAGCAAGTGAAGATGAACTAGTAGACATATGATGACAAGATATTCTTATAAACTTCTCAATGGTTCATTGGTTTTTACCAGAATTGTATATCTTTTATGAATGGGTGGACGAAAAACATTGTTAATGACGAACTTTGGTTTACTTGTTTTTTTTCCCCACAAGAACTTGAAATTTTATCAATATTAACGATTATATCCAAAATATATACAGGTCAATGATATCCAAAATATACTCCCCATATGGTATAAGTTTATTCATACTATATAGGGAATATTTTTGGATATTATCATTAATATTGGTGATTTGATAGAATTTCAAGTTCATGTGGTATTTTCTTTGGAACATACAAAATAGTAGTCAAAATCAACAAAATAGTAGTCAGGGTCAATTTAAAAAAAGGTCGAGACTTGAACAAGAATAGGTTTTATAGTATACTACTGCTAGACCTGTTAACTGTCGCACAACGTCAAAATAAAAGCGACATATAAAGTTGTGAACTTTAAATATTCACGGTAAAAATGTCATAAGTGCAATCAGGGCCGTAAAAAAGAAAACGGAAAGAACCTACGGAAAATACTTTTACAAAATGATAATACTATGATATAACAATTCGTAAAAAATGGCATACATAAATTTTTCCTATAGATTAATAACAAATGCAATTAACTGTTTGAGTATGTTTCCATTTTATTTTCTTCAAAATTCTACAGTGTGTTATTTATTACCATAGTGCGACACGTTCGTTAAACTAAAACTGCTTCTATAAATAGATTTTCGGACTTTCACAATGTTAAGGTCATCATTCTATTTATAGCTTTCGGATACATATACATACAATAACATACATAATAACCCACTGTGCACTACAAAATGATTAATAAAAAACCCGAAGAGCGCGATTAATTGACGGAAAAGATTATTTCATTTGATATATTTGCATAGCGAAATTCTCCAGTTCGCTATTCATTGTACATACCGCGACGTTTGATTACATCCTTATATACCAATCGGAATGATCGGCTATTATGACCGACTAAAAGGTATGGAACAGAATTAATGCATTTATTCTATCTTGCTTGATGACATTGGAACTTGCATTATGCTTAATTCCATCTTGCTTGATGACATTGGAACTTGCATTATGCTTGATTCTATCTTGCTTGATGACATTGGAACTTGCATTATGCTTAATTCCATCTTGCTACATGACATTAGAACTTGCATTATGATTGATTCCATCTTGCTTTATGATATTTAAACGTTGCATTATTCTGGATTCCATTTTTCATTATTTCATCACAAGTAGTAAGGATTATGCAATATAATTTTATACATGTATATGTATACAGTCTAATAGAAAAAATATGCTCGTAAACAGTTATTCAATGGGGCAGTTATACGTACAGTGGCGGATTCAGGCCTTGGCTTAAGGGCTGCACCTACCCCCAAAGATACGTTGATGAGCTGGGATGGAATATATACGTGTAAGTTTCATGCAATAGTGGTCATAGTGTACTCCCTTATCAAAACATATAATGCTGTCATCCAGTTGTTAAGCACCTGCCCAGGTATTGCGATTGCGAAGGTCTTTATCTAATGACTTGGACATTAAAAGCAAAACTTATTAATTGGCCTTTTAACTTAATAAATGTCTCAGAGTCACTAATAGTTGCGGATAGGTATGTAACACATTAAAATATACATGTATAATAAGGAAAGAAGGAAGTTGTTTATTTTTGTGACATGTGCATAGTCAATTATAAATGTTGGGCATATGTGTGTCTGATTATAGATCAGACATCCCGCACACACCACCACATTCACATACATTTGTGCTTAAAGATATACTATGCACATCTTTCAGTAATATATTTTTATCACAGAAATTTATTGAAGTCTATAAAATTCTTACTAAATATGTTTTATTTAAAGAAAAACACATACACATAATGTATAGGAATCTGCTTTCCTTATTACGGGTCAAGTAAAGTTGTGCCTGTCTTTAAAAGAAACTTCCATATATATTTTTGTAATAACACTATACATGAATATTCATACTGCCCACTTACAGTGTAAAGGATTTAAAGCACAATGTTTGTGTGAAGCCACATTATATTTATTTAATTATTATATTATTATTTAATTTATTTAATTTATTTTAAAAAAATCAAGTTTGTACTGTACTAAGTCGTGGCCACGAGTTACTAAGTGACATGTGTGTGTGTGTTTTTATTTATCTCGTGCGCACGAGATACTGTGTCGTGGCCACGAGTTACTAAGTCGTGGCCACGAGATAGTTAAGTCGTGGGAACGAGATACTATATCGTAGCCACGAGATACTATGTCACGGCCACGAGTTACTAAGTCGTTTAAGTCGTGGGAACGAGATAACTAAGTCGTGCAGACGAGATAATTAACCAATCAGATTACACCATGATTTTTTAAACTTAGAAAATTTCTGTTTAAAGATTTACGTGCAACATTAATCTTTGAAAATACTGAAGTGTTCACTTTGAACTTAATACATGTCTTTAGGATCATAAGGCCCATAAATCAGACATTAATTTTGACTAAGTTATAGCCCTTTGTTGGGACAATTCTATGATAGAATTGGTCATTTTGTACGTACAAAGGCCTGTTAACATTGTTCATACCATAACTTGAGAGGGACTTAGTCCTGGTTTATTTTATTGGGAAGGGACATTGCCCATGGACAGTAGATATCCTATAAGGATGTTTGAGGTCACAGGTCAGATAAACATGACACTTCATGTAAAATCCTTGTCTGATGAATGATTTAGAAAGAATAAGCCGTAGTTTATATAACCTAAAAAGATCAGTAGATGACACCTAATAATTTTTAGGCAATTTGGTCAGAAATCAGGGTCACAATGACGCTAAATCTTTGACCAATCAATAACTTGTATAAATGGCACTTTTACGGGCAAGTGAAGTAGGGGCATCCTTGTTAGGAAAATTCATATAAATAGTGTAATTTGATTGGTTATTTATCTCGTTCACACGAATTACTTTTTTCGTGGCCACGACTAAACTTTCTCGTGGCCACGACATAGTAACTTGTTCCAACGACTTATTTATCTCGTGGCCACGACTTAGTAACTCGTGGCCACGACTTAGTTATCTCGTTCCCACGACTTAATTATCTCGTGGCCACGACTTAGTAACTCGTGGCCACAACATATTATCTCGTTCCCACGACTTAACTATGTCGTGGCCACGACTTAGTAACCCGTGGCCACGACACAGTATCTCGTGCGCACGAGATAAATAAAAACACACACATGTCACCTTTGTGCCACCTTAAGTTTGATAAAATTCAATTTCACTTATCACACACGCTCAAAAAGAAGTGTAAACAATTGTACATGTATAAGAGGTGAGTTGCCACTTGTAGGATGAGTTATTAGAAACATATATAACTTTTTTTCCACATGCTGGCGGAATCTTCAAAAACACGCACTTTTCGTCTGTCGCATCGTGTTCTCTTGTTTTTCAGTAAATTTACATGTCAGTCCCCAACTAACACTGTTCTGTATACGCCCCTATATAAAGTGGACGTAACTTTGTTTACTCCACGTGCCAAAATACGGGATCATCCGGAAAATAACGGGATGTACCGACAAAGCGACACCTGCTGTCATAATATGAACACAAATTATTGCAACTCGCATTATGCTTACTGCCAACTGCTAAGTGCGTACTGTCACATGCGACTATAATATCGCTATCGTTGTCATCTTCGTTGTCGATGCGCAGTGATCATGTATTGCATTATATTTGTAATCAGTGAATATATTGAAGCATATGAATGCTAAGACGCAACAAATTCGCCGAATATGAGCAAAATGAATAGTCTATTTTGACATAATGTCAACAATATAAGTGGCAGATTTATAGCAAATTAAAGATACAACTACCATGTTACATATAGTTATAAAGAATGTTATCTTAAACACCAAACATAATACGTTGTCCTTAAAAAAAGATGCAATTAAACATATAGCATATTATAATATATGTGAGTTTTATGGTTTAGTAGGGAACACACAAGGTTGCAATTACATGAAAGTGCATTCAGTAATCATAAGGCATGAATGAATTCAGCAAAAGGTTTTCCTTGTCATAAAGAAGTATAGAAGCAAGCATAATGTAAGTTCCGATATCATAAAGCAAGATGGAATAAATGCATTAATTCTGTTCCATAAAAAGGCCCGTGAAGTTGCAATTGCGATTTCACAAAATCTGATTTCATTCCATAAGGGGCGTCGCGCTTCGGCGTGGACGCCAATCAATACCGTTTTTATACAAACTTTTCTTATCAACGTTGCATTTATATTAATTTTTTTTTAAAATTTAAATGAGATTACCATTTGCATTTGCAAAGTTTTAATTCATTCAAAATATTGGTTTAATTAAAATGATAAAAAAATTCTTTTGCCGACCGATTTCCTACGTGACGAAATCATTGATTGTATGAAAAGAAAATTCTACGACATCTGGTTATGTTCTAGTTTTAATTATACGAAAATTTTTACATATTATCTTTCAGTACCCATAACTATCTCGTAAATCATCTTCCTATTAATTTCTGACAGTGCTATAAATCACGAAACATCATCTTGTAAGAGATTAATGATATGATATCATGACTGTGTCTGGTAGAATGGTCCTTTTATGTAAAAATGTGACAGATATCTTATTATCTCAGAAACGCTACCATAATCAATTCTACTAAAATATGATTTCAAGACAATATTTTCATATGATTGCTAATCCAATTCTCATGTTATTTGTGCAGTTTCTTTATAAGCGAAGAAGCCTGATTACACAATCATGTAATTGATTAGTGCCTTCTTAGATTAAACGTTGCTGATAAAGTTGAAGATTTGCATGCAGTTTAGTTACATTTATTATATTCATACATTACAACCTAACGTTAGAAATGCACATAACATAAAATGTTCATAAATTTATAATCTTTTTAATCAAAATATCATGGTAGGATTCACAAAATTCACATTTAATTTAAAAGTATTCTGTATAGTCTCGGTATGCAGTTCCTACATTTCTGAATTCTATATTTAATAAGTATTAAAATAAAAACATAAATGTATTCCTTCGAGCAATAACTATCCTCTCCATATTATAAACACAAAGATTGTTCATAAAGACCTTTGTTACTCCAAACGAATGATGTCAAAATGAAAACAGAGATGTTATCATTCCTGGAGATTACCGGATTATGTTAAAATCCCTCTGTACTAATCAGCATACACTTGCCTGTTGCTCTATACATTGGAAGTAATATGTAAACAATCGAATTTTCATTTTTTTGTAATTATGTTATTGAAGTGTACAGACGCGTTTAAATTGAGATTTACTCGTTTTAAACTTCATTCTTCAAAAGCTTACACGGATGAACAAAAATCACTTAATTGTAAAATTTGTTACAGTCATATGTTATATGATATGGCTAACCACCGTATATTCAATTATAGATACATATTGCAAATATGGCATTTAGCAAATTAATATGAATGTGACCGATTTATTGAAAGCACATTTTTTATCTATTTAAAAAAAAATATTGTTGGGATTTCAGCTTGTTCCTAGGCTAAACTTTATACGTAACACTAGAAAACTGGTTAATACGTTTTAAATAAAGCAAAATGCGATTTTAACAATATCTGAAATCACACAGTATAAAAATGTCCCCAGTTTTTGTTATGTACCTGAACATGTATATGAAATTGATAAGTCTTGACGAAATTATATAAAATAAGGAATGTCAATATATACATTTTCAAAAATATAATCAGGAAAGTAAGATATTGATTTGTTAAAATGTCTACAATCTACATTAATTGTACTTTTTGAATATTGTCGGATAAACAGATTGAATGATCATTGTTTCTGTTTAACGTACATATGTAAATACAATGTTTTCATAATCGTCATTGTCAAAATTTTCATCATCATTGCAGTTAACGGGTTTATAACTTTTATTGATAATATTTATTTCAAGGCAAACTCTGAACAAATAAATTTAAATGATCAATCCTTTCCTTAAACAACAAAAATGATAATTTTGTATCAAAATACATGTATTCTCAGTTCTAGCGGTGTCAAATAATTTTAAGAAATTAAAGAAAGTTTGGTAATTAGATAAGAGAAAGAATAACCACTGCGAGGAACTTCATGATTTCAACTATCATTCTTTGGTTGATATTTTCCAGTCGTTGGATTATGATATCGAGGAATGATCTTCAAATGTTTTACCTGCATTCTTACTCCGAATAATTAGATTAATTATTTCAGTTACCAGCTACGTCAAGTTACCTAAACATTTTTATTATTATCTAGGTGTAAGCAAATTTCCGTGGCATTAAAAGCTATTTTTAATCTATTTCGTTACAATGCTTCGGTACGTCAATTAGCAAAGGAACTCAGAGGTGTATGCTGGAAGAAAACAATATTGGTTGTTTTCTTAAAACAAATAAGAATTTTACAATCATCTGTTTAGTTCAACGTTATTTAGATCTAAATCGGAGGAATTAAATTCATAGCTTAGATACATGTGTCAAAACTTAGGCATGCAAAGAATGAACATTCTCTGTATTCATGTATGCTTTGAATATTATGTCGTCCTCAGGTAATTTAAATTTTGAATAAAATTAAATAATGCTCCATCATTTCAATTTCAAAGGATAAATACTATGTAGGTAATATACTCAAGGTATGATTGATTTGGATGGATGCCAACTGCCATAGCTTATTTTTTCATTTAAATTCACTCTAACGTTGTCAGATTATCGTCAAACTTGTTGTCACAATACGAACCATTGTGAAACACGATTGCTTGTTCGTAGTTTGTACATAATTTATGTATAAAGAAATTATTTGGCGTATAGGCTCTATAACAATATCATGATACTTTTTAAACATGCTTCATCTTGTAATGCTGCATGCCCTAGTTGAGCCAAAAAACCAAGAAAATCAACCTTAAGAAAAGTGTATCAATATTTTAAGAAAAGTGAAAATATTTACTATTTCAGTAAAAATTTACATGTTACATGCAATGAATGGCTGATTGTGTAGTACATGTATTTTTTTTAATTAATTAATTAATTTTTTTTTTTTTTGGGGGGGGGGGTAATTAACGTAAATTAAATGAGTCTTTGTGTCGTTTGACATGTGAAATACTTTCGTGAATTATTTTATTTTATTTTTTCATTTTAAAAAAACAATCATGAAAATTAGCATGACTTCTGTTTTACATTCTTATCAACTTTGTTAAACTTCTAGTTTAGGGGTACGTTACGTTGTTAAATAATCGAACAGTTTAGCGCATTAAGAATAGAGTGAATGGTCTACAATAAATAATTGTTTATTTTACCAGATTTTTAAACCATGTCTATCAGATGTAAGACAGACTTCTGGCTCCATGTAAAGAAAAATACAATATGCCATTGAACATCTGATGATCCTGGTATTCTTTCTCTGCTTTACTCAGTCAAATACAATGGTAATGTACTTTAATCGAAGAAAACTGTTCTCGAGCTTTGCAAGAACATATAATGGAATATAGGCCCTCGAGCAAAGTCGTCCATCACCAGACATAAGTTGTTTACAATAGCCTAATCACTTTATACGCTAGATATCAAAAATCACAGACATTTAATTATTTACGAATATTTACAATGCACATTTTATTGATATTTGTCAGGATAATAGATTTTAGAAGCGTTGTTCATAAGCATGTTTAAAGAAGAACAACCAATCTTCAATAACTGTAAAATGAAATTAAAAACATTATATTGATATCTAGTCAGCAAGAGATGTTCATTCTTCATAACCTATGATCCCTTCCAAAAATAATTCTTCGTAAAGTATCTCTCATTGTTTTTTTCATTTAGTTAGTTTAGTTCCAACAAAATAATTTTCATTTATTGTGTTAGAAACTATCAGCTTATTGAAACTCTTAAACAGTTTTTGTTCATTTAAGATCAACAACCTTAAATTCTTTTATCTAAGGACCACACACCTCTTTTCATGAAAAGGTTCACATTGAAAGCTCAATGAACCCAAATGTAGGTGTTGTGTTTCTATACTCTGAATGCAACACCATGTAAATTTTTATATATTGAGTTGTGCTGGCGTCGGTGCTACGTGGACGTTGACGGTCAACAAAATTTACTACTGCTTTCCATGAACAGAAGGATAAAAGATTTCATGTATTTGATAAATTGGTAATTTATTTCATTAATTACTTCACGATATATTGATGTAGCAAACATATTTTCAAGGGATACATTTACTCAAAATGATCAAAATAATACGTACTGCCACAAGCAGAGGCTATAATCTACATTAATTACATACATGTATCCTTGCATTGAATAGCTCTTTTTTTCTTAGTTGGCAGGTGATTAAAATGTTGCTATAACACGTTATCGCAATTGTTTCTTCAATTAGCGCCATCATAAACATGTTCTTCTCATATTACGAACATTTCATGTGTCCATGCGTTACAAAATCAAAAACTGACCGATGCTGGCAATTAAATACATATTATGACATACTAACAGTACAGTTCTTTTTGATTAATGATAAGATGGAACATTCTATGCCATTTTACTATAATATCGTATCCAACAGCTTGACTTACATTGACGTTATAAAGCCTGTCATGCATATGATACATACAATTAACCGGTTATATTATTTCTTTCGTTATTTTTGTGAGTATTAGCTTTAAAAATATACAAGAAACATTGCTGGAAATTCATACAGTGTTGCCCTCACATGTTCACGTGACTGTTTATTATTAATTATTATTATACAAATGTATTTGTCTCATGTTTTTGTATTGTAATGCAAACTGGGATATATATTCAATAAAACTTGGAAACATTCTTTACAAAACATTTTGCTTTTGTCACAACAAAGCATATAAATCTAATGTTTAATAAAATAACATACACTCAATGCATATTAAACAAAAGGTTAATGCATCTCACACATTTCAATAAACAGTTGTTTTTCATATGCGTGTTAGTTGGCAGTCATTTGTTTATATATCTAATCTTAAGTACACAGATTACAGTTAACAAAATAGTTTCCTTGTTTCAAAATCCATTTCTTGATCAACATCGAGAACAAAGATAAACTTTATACAATCAATATTTCATGTTAGCGATGATGCACTCATTACATTGATAACAAACAGCAGAAAATGATAGATCACCTTTTTGTTTATAAATAATAATATAATGACATAAATTAGAGGGTATTAAAGTTATTTTTCGAAACATCTTGTAGACAGTTAATGATATAATACTATGGCTTCGTGTCCTATGGTATTGTCTGAAAGAGGAGCAATAAACATTGTCTATCCGCCGTAAAGGAAGCGTAAAACATAATCAGGACGAGATTGATCTGTTCTTGATACTTTTTTCACTGATTGTTTCTTTCGTTTTCTTTCTTTTTCTTAGTTTACGGCGCACCGGCACAGTTTAGGTTAATATATGGCTAAAACAGGAAAGATGAGTTTGGCTTCCTTCGGGTGTTTATTATTTTGAGACGAAATCTCACATATTCGATTTTATTTTGTTCGTAAATAAAGGTTGTGTAAGTTGCAAATCATCTCATTCCTATACCGCTGATCTAGTCCTCTATCAACATATGCATGTGTAATGGAGATATTCGATTGGAGATATTCAAAATATAAATTTGATCTTGAACAAGACTTCTGTGTATATAATTTGTAATAATGATAGACTTGAATATGTTTCTCATTTGAATAAAATCTTGAGTTTTAAACAAATTATTTCATAAATAAAAATACGTAAATGCAACACTTTCTGATCTGATCATTTTCTCAAAACATAGCTTGCTAATGATTTATTCTCTTTAGTATTTATCGCAGTAGCGCCGGTGGTATATTTTCAGATTTATATTAATACCTTTATTTTTTTTTGTAAATTTCCCACTACAATATAGCACGTTATTCTGAACAAAGATGCTATATCAATCAACATTACACAGGCTGACAAGACAAAGATTGTTTGTGTGTCCTGAAAAGTTTAATAGCTATAAAAATAGCTGCAAAAACATAAATTGCTACTTATCAAAAAATTGTTTTTGTTGTTGTTTTTCTTTTTTCATGTTTTTGTTGTTTTTATTTTTTATCTCCGCAACAGTGCTTCGCAAATTTGTTCATATATAACAATCTGCTCTTTCTTTATGGCCTGTAAATGGCCATGATTATATTAATAAATGATGGGAAGGCATTCCGGCTAATGGCTTAGTTTCTTAAATCTATCTTGATCGTCAGATATGAACGTCATAAAAATATGTTATCGGAACGAATGGCTTCACATAATTTTATCAATTGTTCCTATGTACGGTAAAAATTGCAATGTTAGTGCCGGCATATAAATACGCGACTGATTTTTTTTTCTTCCAATAAGAGCACCTTCCACCGATTCTAGCAATGAATGCTTAAGTCTTATATCTTCAAATATTATTTCCATCTTTTAATCAAGCGCAATATTGCGTTTGGAAATAAGTTTTGCATTTAACATCATTTATTATTTTTCAGAAGGCAACATTAGATGTTCTGAGTTAAATTAAAAAGCATACTTTTGAGCTAGAAGCATTCATGTATTTCAAATAAATGATTTTACATATAATAAATTTTGTAAACAAAAATTTCAATTCAAAACATAGAACTTTATGTTGTGTTGAATCATTGAGTATAAACGTAGTTCTAATTTTTTCTAGTTTTTAAAGGACAATGTAATATTTAATATACGAAACAGTTTTCATATTATTACATTCAAGCATAAAATATTTGGTGAAATGTATACTCTCGGGATTTTATTATTGCAATAAAAAACAGATTAAACGCATTTACGAGTATTCTACACATAATTTGTCCTACGGTGATCATTCGTATTGGCTATAATTGGTCATAAATCATAAATGTATACTGTTATATTGTACTCGTAAGTTCCATGGATGTACAATAATCTATATAAAAAGACAGGAGGCCAAACGATGAACAGTTGTCTTCCTACATGTCCTAGTATAACAATGATGTTTTTATTTCATTTCTCATTATAGTTTTGCCTGAAATAAAGTTCCTGTTTTTGTTAAATTTGAGCGTTTACTGTACACTAAAGTGAATATATCTACAGTTATGTATGTATGCGTGAGCGCGAGCGTGCTTGCTTGCGTGTGTGTACGTTTAATGTGGGTCCATCCGTCCGTTAAGGCACAAAAAAATCTTTCCCTGTCGAGTATGGACCCAGGAAATGTCAACAGTCATGCCCTTAAAAAGTTAATTTTGAAGCACAAAGTGGTAATAATTTACCACCATACAATTTCTAGGAGGTATTAGCAAAAAGTATTAACTTTGAATCAAAAGCAGGTCACAGTACGCCGAAAAATGAGAACCTAATTGAACAGTAACCTGAGACAATATTGAAAGGATGTAACCCTTAAAAGAGCTGTTGGTGCCAATCAAAGAGCCTGCGTTACAAGCCGTCTATCTAGGGTTAGGGGCTCACGCATCCTAACATACCATCCTCGTTGCCTCTGTCTACATGGTAGGGCCACTCCCCTAGCCTTTAGTCAGCACATCGGCAACTGATCCCAAGTCGTAGACGTAGAAGTCCCGAAAACGGGCAGGGTAACTTAAGTTACTATTCGCCAAGCCGCAAATCTTCTGCCGATTCTCTCTGCCTTCTCTTCGACTAGTAGGCACCGAGGGGAAGAGAGAAGGGTCTACAATGGAAGATTTGTAATAACATAAATAGTTATGTTGATAGTATTATGTATCGTATGTGAACGTAAACACGAAATAATTATTTAGATTATTTGTATATGTTGTTTGCTGTTGTTGGATGCATGATCCGATATGACATATAAATATATCACAGATAGTAAAATGTTTATAATTTAACATATATTTGTACATACTAAATCGTTTTTCAGCTATATCAACATTTTTACCCAGGTATATTTCACAAGAATATCACAATCATGATACATTTGGGATAAAAAATAATAGACCAAAATAACAGACCAATATATTAGAAAATTAGATAAATAATTATCGATGAGTATAAACCTAGCATAATGGGTAACTTGTTCTCAATTTATTAATTTTGCAATACATCGAAGGATATCACTTTGCTGAAGATACACTTAATTACAGGAGTTTAACTTGTGGTCATCATGTTAATAGTTTATCCATGTCTGTGGAATATCATAGCAAAATTGCTTTTAAGATAAAAACACCTAAAATATATGAACGTAACTAGATACGTTTCATCTTGATCTCTGTTAATCAAATACGAACGGTCATTAGCCGTGTATAACTCATCTGACCATTAAATTAACCTTAAAATAGAACTAGCTCCAGTCTACAACTGCGAGCCTTGTCAGATATGTTGAAATAAATACAAAATTGTAATTTACAATCAACAAACGCACGCTCCATATCGTGCTATACGATGATAATTCATGGCGAACAACAAACATGACTTAAATAAATAGTGTTTTGTTAACTACAGCTTAGTGGTTAAAGTGAAGTGCATGCTTTAGAATAAATATAGACCCTATCGTAAAGAAACCCCGACAAAGCAATATTATTTTTTTACTGCGCGTATAAGTTTGCTCATACTACTTTCATATCTTGGAAAATATATTTCGCATACACTTTTATATGAAGATCTAAACATGTCTAAATAATGGTTTATCAATTATGGTCAGCTGAAATGTTTTTCAATCAAAATGACTATATTATATAAAAATAAACACACACTTTTAGTTTTAATTTCAGTTCAAATGTACATCGGAAACATAAACATTGGATTGTCATTTTCAACTATTGTTGACTCTACATGTTACTGAATTCTTCAACAAAATTGCAAATCCTATGAATACAAATTAAATATGAATGGTATAAGATTTTATACAAAAAAAGTCAATACAAATTGTAAGTTTATTTCACACGTAATTTATGCAGGTATAAAATAATTTTCACAATAATTGTAAACCATCACATTCGCCTACTAAATAACAAATAGCTTCATATCATATTGTCTTGGATAAGTCAATTTTGATAACTGTTAGAGCACTCAATACTCAGAATTATTCTTAAAACTTAATATCAACAAGAAGCCTTATGTTGTAGAAATGTTTCCGAGCATTTTGAAAAAGCATTAATTAAAAGATTTAATCATCTTGTACCAGTCTAAAGATTTAATCATCTTGTACCAGTCTCTTGTGTTTTTACTTGGGAAAAAAAAAGAAATAAAATCTGTATCTTTGATGTTTTCCTTTTGGGTAATATCTTTTTTGGATATGTTAACTTTTTGGCAATTATATATTTATTAAACGGGATATAATATGGGATCTACATAAGTCTTTGACTTCCTTTTCTATCCTATTTATATAATGTTTTTGTATCATAATATAACATGTTTGTATTATATGAAATAAATACTGTTTAAACCAAATGGGATATAAGCCAATCAAGTATACTTCAAGATATTCGGTACATTATGATCTATGCCAAATACAATGGCTGTTATACTTGAGATAATGTTGATCCATTGACATACTTTATTATTTACATAATCATATACGGTTCATAACTTTGGTTACTTCTCCATTCTTTTCATCAGTGCCAGATATAGGAAAACATTCCCGAATTACAAGACAATTTCGTTATCTACGACCTAATTATCATTTTCTTTCACGTTCAATATAAAATGATTATCAAACAGCACTTAATCCGACCTGGCAGAGAGAACATGCACTTTCAACATTAAGACTTTATTAGAAATATTTTCTGAAAAATAAATATAATAAACTAAAATAAACTTGACGAATTTCTGTACAATTACTTTTATTCTGTGTTTTTGTTTGGTGTATGTACTGCCGTTAGACAATGCTCTTGCATTATTTTCTATTAAACAATCACATATTTTGTTACACTCTATTTTATTGAACTCCTCTGCCTTCATTTTAACTATTCTTATTAGATTAAATTTATACTCAGTCTGTTCAATAAACATAATTCACGATATTCTCGTATCATCAAAATGTTTTGGCTCATTGTGAATAGATTATTTTCATGGTCAAAGTTATTGACGTGTTTACAATTATATAATAGATTGAATTTATATTTGATAAAGGGAGACAGGTATAGAAAAGCCTCCACATATGTGCATTAGTACTTTTCATCTCCTTCCATTCATTATTTAATATAGTCTCATATCAATAGGTGAGTAGTAGTCAAATAAGACCCAATAATTGTGTAGCTATATTACCTTGGAACTTGTTCATGATTTCACAGTTACAGTACCGAGTGTATGATTCTAGCCGCAAAGCAAACTATGAATAAATATTTGGATAACAAATGGATAGGCAATAAGAAACATAATACGTTTTCCGATACCAAATTATAGGATATTTCTTTGATGCCAAAAGTGAGTAGAAAAATTATCTTAAAAATGAAGAATAGTAATTATAAGAAGGAATTAATTTATCAATATCATATCTATATAATAACTTATAATAATTATAATAATAAAAAAATCAACCATTAGATCTTACTTGTTTCCGTACCAAGATATTTCTTAAGATAAAGTGTCCTTTATAACTGTTAAATTTGCATTATTTTTTTTACAAAAACACATTATACGCTTATTTTATAAGTTATTTAAAGGCGTTACAACTTTTTCCTTGTCGGAGTTTTATAATATCAATCATATTAAAAAAACATGTCTCTATATATTTCACAAAGACGATTCTTTCATTTAGCACATAATTGTAGATATTATCAATATCATAACGATATTTCGGGGGTGGGACGAAACACATTTCGATCATAGCTTTACTCCACCATTACTTTAGAAATTGCGTCATTTTCTTACCATATTTAAATTTACTTTTTTTATTCAATAGTATCAAAGTTTCCGTTTTGCCTGCATCGTTGTAGAAAAAGAAACGCTTAAAGAATACTTTTTTGGTATTAAATTACACTTTTGGCAAAATATTATTTAAAAAGAGGACACTGCCTCTGAGAATATTATCACTTCTGCAATAATCATTAATCAATAATAAATGATTCATTTTAAATATGTATCATAGAGGTAGACACAGTGTTTTTTAATTAGTGTATGATATATAGCACTAAAGTGTTCGTAGTTAAAATATAAAAGATAATTCAAATAAAATATATATAAAGCCTATTAGATTATAAATAAATTTTATTTTGAATTATACAATCATACATGTCATAATAGAACCAGACTGAACATTTATAAAAAGCAAGACTATAAACATCCAGGAAAGCACTGTGTTTAGATTTTGTAAGCACTGAATGTGTTGCCATTGTTTTATACTTTTACAATGAAAACGATATATACACTTCAAAAATGTTTTTCTTAATGCTGCTTAAATAAAACGATCTAGTATTTTTCTTTTAAACTGAAATTGATTTTACACAAATATTTCGGAAATTCCATGAATTAATTTCGAGTTTTGTGAACACTAAATTGAATCTATTTAAAAAGACAGCATATCATAAACTACAATTGCGTTTCTATGTTTCTCTATGCAGCTTCCATAACAACAACAATCTGTTCTCTAAATCATGACATTAGTTTCAGGAGACATTATAAATACACGCTGTCAATGTAAATGCACCAAATGCTTATTCATTATCCCTCAAAATTAGCAGATATCCCCGGCAAGATTAGTTTACTGTCAAAAGTTAAGTCTTGATAGTTAAGAATAAGATTAAGTAGAACTATAGTCAGACAGACTCAGCCAAAATTATTTCCAATTTTTTACATGGTTGTACTGTAGTTTGTCGGAAATGTGATGTCTGAACTGCTAGCGAACTTAACGGATTTACATTTTATGCAAATACCATAAAAGTGTAACCATCGACCTATTGCAGATCATGAACGAAATCACGCAGGATGCTACAATCTCCTATCATACTGTTAAGTATTGTTTCTATTCAATCTCACAGATCCTTTGGAGTAAATAATTACACGAGTGTTGTCGGAGCAAAATCAATATGAATAAATATCAATAATATATAATATAATTCTATAGAATATTTAAATTATTCTTCTTTGCTTCCGAAAAGACATGCATATGTTTATATTTCACTTAGTGTTTTTATAGACAACTTTCTTTGATAACCAAAATAACCCAGACATTTTTACATTGCGCCCTGCGTCACGCATATAAAAAACTTGAAACAAATGTACGTGGTCAAGACAATCTATTCGTAAATGCATGTCTTCTTCTCCGTTTATATATGCTTTCGTGCACAGCTTTTATGCAGGAATAAGCGTAAGTGTCTGAGAGGGAATGCATAGAAAGTCAGTACAATTGTTTATATGAAAATTGTGAACAATTTATAATTGAAAAAAAAACTGATGCAAACTGTTGTTGGTTAAATTATGTCATTATTATAAAAATAACACATAGTTTGTGGGTAGAAATAACATCCCGAGGAAACTGCTGTTTGAGAAAAAATGGCGGTCATCTTTTTCTTTAGAATATAAACCACGTGGGCAGATTTTTCAATGATAAAAAGTAGTTATACATTTGTCACAGTACAAAAGAGTGATGGGTCCTAAAAACCTTTAGTTTTCTCTAAAATATAGGCTATTTGAAATTGTCCCCAATTATTTCCTTGTTATATGCACATCAGACAATTAATGGCTGCCTAAGTAAACATCACTTCAGGGAATACTACTGTGTCTGGAAAATCTTTGTTATTAATCTGAGTGACTCGTTTTCAATAACATGACAGATCTTGAAAAGGGGCAATACTTTCATTACCGTGCTTTCGTTGTGATGTAAGTAAATATAATATAAGTATTATTATGTACATAGCACACAGAAACCAAGCAATTCCATTAACCAGGTTCAATTATAGCCATCGTTCTTGTTCGGTATGTGGATTATGTAGTTAGTAACATGTAAACAAATAAAAATAGCTTCTGTTTTGTTAAGTGATCAAATGTCAAATGTACTAGCAAGTTGATTTTGTAAGTTTTATCTTTATCTTTTATCTTCGCATCAAACTTGCTTGTTTGATATAGATACACTTTTGAATTTTTAATTATTACAATTGCAAAAGTTTGTAAATATTTCCAATATTTCATAAGTTGTCATACATTTATGCACACTTTATTAGCATTAGCACAAGGAAAATGTCATCTAATGATACATCTATATACATTCCTTTAAGTACAATATTACAGATTTTTATAGATTATTTACATGTCAGAACGAATGTATTGTATGAGGTAAAAATATCTTCATTATCTTTTATTATTAGTTCTTATAACATAAAATTAAAAGCAGACATTATTTAATCAAAGTTATTAAGTTCCTGTTTATTACGAGTATGTTGAAAGGTACATGTGTTTTGCATCGGAACGTTTTGTATTAAAGTACTGAAGTAAAACTGTTTAATACCAGTGGGATGTTTCTAGCGTTACCTTTTCTTATAAAATGTTACACAAACACATATAGATAATTTAATTTAGCATTCATTATGTATAATTATTTTTTTATCTTAATACTCGACATTCAAACTGTTTTTACTCATTTTATCTCTTTATCGTTATTTTGAATAAATTGTTCCAATTAATCACCAGGATTATTTATTGAACATTAAATAAAGTAGTGTGACTCTTACCAGTGAGTGATAATGTTATATACATGTACACTATCACGTCGACAGAAAGCCGAAGCAAATTTGTATTTTAGATAAATAATACAAAGGTATTTTTTTGTTTTTGCTGTTTGCAAAGATTTTAACCCGTTTACTACAGTAACTAATAACAGTTGAAGAAATCAATTCCCTCTTCATGACAGTTTTGACCGTTAACTTAGACCTAAAATAGATTTTATCATGGATAACTACTGCGAAACTATTCAGATGGAATATTTAGAATAAGTTTATTCACATCTTTATTTTTATGATGCATGTGTGACCACACACATTGTACTATAGCCAATTTTCTTGTTTTTGAATAACAGCAATGTGGGATAGTGTTGTAATTATTTCAATTAACTGTGCAGAAATATGTTTAGATTACAGAAAGACAGACATTTATTGCTAAGAAATATTCTTATACAACCACGTGTATATTTAGATTATGGAATTTGTGTTTTGATCTTTAATTTCGTACAATTCTAACACAAATCTTTTTAAAGATTTATTGTTTCTTACCAAATGTCATTTATGTTTCCATATTAATCAAAAGATATAATTATTTATTATTTCTATTTTTTCTAAGCCGTTTTAAAGTTTCTGTGATTTAAAATATTAAAGAAATATTATATTGCTATAATTACAGCGTGATGTGTACAAAGTAATAAGTCAATCGTGTAAATTCTTTGCACTGTTTACTACTAAAACACATTTGATCGCTATGATCTGTTAATGATATGAACAACAAGTTTCCTGATAAATCAGTTAGAAACATTGATGATAAATCAATATGGTAACCTATAAACGTAAGTCACTGGCTTTGTTTTTATCATAAATAGTATATACATGATAAGATTATGCATTACATTCAACTTTAAAAATTAATGTTTTTCAAGTATGTCCTGTAATGATGATGTCTGTAAAGTAAGATATATGATAAAACGCCTTTCTCAACTCATTATTTCCACGTTGCTTGTACATTTCTCAAGGCATGTTTTCGCATGTACTCTTAATGTAATCTTATATTTTAGTTTTCCTGTCAGATATCTATGTTTGCATGAATTCAGATAAGTCAGTTTTGTTCAATTGCCTCACATAAATAAAGATAACCTTTAACTTATAAGCAATTTTTAAATTGTTTTTATTGCTATGCTTTACGGAAAGAGATACTATTTTTAACGACGTATATCTAAGCTCAGAAATATCATTGCATAAGATGAATGAATCTTATATTTTTGTTATATGGATCATACTTGTATAATATATAAACATAAATAATTATGTAAAAGGAATAATTGTATGAATGGAACATGTCCTTTTTTGAGAACATTTATTAAAACTGGTCATGGTTACATATTCCAATATATTTTCACGTAAGGCAAATAATTTCTGCTTGCTTGTAATATTTTTATCCGTAATATTATCTATGAAAGTAATCTTTCTGTTAAATTTTAGTCAAGGAGAACAGCAACCTACATGTTTTTGAAAAAGAACAAAAATCGGTTCTTAGAAAAAGAAAACTGTATGTAGGTTCGAAAAAATGTCTTTATTTTATTTAAAAATACCATGTTTTAAGCATTTAAGGGATATTGTGATGTTGGAGATAGTAATATTCGGACGTTTAATGTAGGAGTATGATTTATTTATGTCTACTAAACAGACCAAATCATGTCCCCAGTGAACAGCTCTAAACAGGTTACTGCTTTCAGAGAGAAATATAGGGAATCCATTTTAAAAGAGATACCATATAAATTTGCATTCATTTAAGGAACTTTACTGAATTAAAGATTGGTATATCGTAGAAATGTATCATAATTATATTTATATGCATATTAACTTACACCAATAATAACAATATCATGATGTTTTTAAGATAAACATTGGTAAGCGATTTTGAGTATTTGTGAAGAATTGGCGAGATGAATATTTTTATGCGACATTTAGTATTAAAGTTTTCAAGGATTTATAAGATAAACAAAAAAAGAGGAAACTGTTTTTTCTCGCTGTTTCAATACTTTTCGAAGCAAACTTATTTACGAACCATAATTATAACACTAGATTATGTAAATGCTTAATGAAATCAAACCAAATTGTTTCATATAAATATCTTCTTACATTTTAAATAATTGCATAACCAGTGATAGTAGCTCAATTAGTCCATTTATAACAAACCAATGGCAATATCTTAAAAAGAATGTGAACATATCATGTTCTGTATTTCCAACCATATAAATTAAAACAAGCGCCATTCAAGTGAAAACCATTTCTTAATTTTGCTAAAATTAAAATAAAATTATATTAAATGCAACGGTATTGCATTGTTCTTGAACAATAAGGCACTAAATAGTTCAATAATTAATTACCTTTAAATAAGTGAAATTATCATTACATGCATTAAATATTTGCATTTATTCTTTAAGAGACGGACATGCTGTTGCAATTATTTTATTGTTCGTTTCTGATGGTAAAAAAATCACGTTTCTCAAGATATGACCCACCTAATGGGCGCTATAAGAAAGTGAAAAATTGACAACCTAAGTATTTCAGTAATATGCCTTAAAGGACTTTAAACAAAATTACCGTACGGCTCACGAGTTATGGACACTTTTCTGGACTAAAGCTTGGATGTGAGAAGGTTATTATTTATAATATATTAACTACAGTAATGATTCTGTTTCCTATATAACACAAGGATAGTTAAGTGTTCTTCTGATCGTTGCGATTATTTTTTATCACGTTATTTTCAGATTAGACAATTAAATATTGTCAGAGTGGACCTGTCCTCTGGGAATATTTTAACTTCCTCAAACCTTTTTATTCCGATCCACTTGTTTTACATGATGTAGCATGTAGTTATACAAAATGTCGAATTTGCCTTTACATGAATTTCCTCGAGAACAATCTAGTTTAGATGCAATATTTTGTAAAAAAGACTAGATAAATTTGATGTAATGAGTTGTCCTATAGTAAAAATACAAACCTCTGAATAGACCAATTAATGATCTCGAGTGAAAATGAAATCGGGTCCATTACACCTGCTACAATACATTATTTCAATTAACTGTTAGTTAAAACAATATGTTAATGACTTTTATTTATTTATTTGTGTGTCTGTCTGATATAATATAACAAAGGTCAGGACCGCTTATTCCGAGGTTTTCCTTTGCTTGCTTATTTCAGTTACCAGCAATGTCAAGTTATCGTAACATTTTTATAATTATCTATGCAGAATTCCATGACACTAAGGTATCTGTTAATCTATTTCATAACAGTGCTTCAGAAAGTCAGATAGCAAAGGAACTCAGGGGCGTATGTCGGAAGAAAACAAATATATTTCTCGTTTTATTCATATGCAAAGAACATTTTGCAACACCTGTTTCCAAGCGAACATCATTAAATGAGCAATTTATGGTTACTCAAATTTAACAATTTCTTTGTTTCATGGTTTGATTGATATAAATTTATACGTTTCATGATGGTAATGGATACAATAAAAATAATACAAATCACATGTTAATCGAGTTCTTAACATGTAAATCTGAAAAATTATTATATGAATATCAATTACATATTATCCTCTTATGCAAATTGAATACAAAATGTTTAAAAAATACTTAACTTGTATTGAAAAAGAATACAGTTCTACCCCACATTTTGTATTTCAACATTAGAAAATGGCATTAATATCTTATATTGCATGCGTTTGTGTCACTTTCATTTTTCATTTGTATTAAGCTTAAGCAATTATAAGTCGTATACATACTGAACACAATCTAAAACAAGCTTAGGTTATGAAAGATTACACTATGTTTTACAAATAGGAAAACAAAAACATCTAAACAAGAAAAATGTACCGATATTTTAAGAAAAGTATTACAATTCAAATGATAATTTACATGTTGCATGCAATAAATGGCTGAATGGCTGATTGTAAAGTTCATGTAATTATCATCATATGTCTACCGCTTGAATAACGCAATAAGAGGTTTTTGTATATTTTGACATTTAAAATATCGGGTGGGGTAATTTAAGTTGATTGAAAGAGTCTTAGTGTCGTTTGACATGCGAATTACTTTCTTGAGGTACTTTCTTTGTTCAATTTCATTAAAATTACCAAGAATCTTGGGACGTTTTGCTTTATCTTCTATGCAACTTTACATTTCCAGTTTATTGGTACAGTAAACTCCGCTTATAACGAACTCATCGGGACATTCAAAATCTGTTCCTTATATCCGGAGTTCCTTGTAAGCATATAGTGAATTTTTTCCTTGTATCAGGAGTTTTTATAGCGAACAGATTTACATATAACGAACTGATTGTTTACCAACGAGAGCCATTTTGAAAAGCATTTGATTAAGAGAAATTAGTTATTTATTTCCTATTTTACCCGAGAGCGTACTTTTTGGAATTTGAAAATCCTTTGCCATTTCAGTTTTAATTTTACTCCCTTTCTCAATTTCTCATAAAATATCATATTTTGTTTTCAAAACTCAGTGCTTTTCGTTTTTATTCCATGTTTAAGAATAAACAAGCTTTTCGATTTTTCCTTCCTTTTATATTGAATATCTTCTATTATATTTTAAGGGTAATTTTTACTAATGAGAGATATAGATTTATTTTAATTTCAATCAAGCGTACTTTGTAGTTTTCAATGGATTATGCTATTAGGTACTGCTATACAAATTCATTTTAATAGATGTCTTGAAGTACATATAACAATAAATGGTATATTCGGCCGAGTGCCAATAAAAAACGAAAGTTGAAAATGCGGGATCTGTTTACGGATAGCCGATATTTTGGAGTTCGTTATAAAAGTGTAATTTTCTGTACTTTTAACTAAGAAATGAGTTCCTTATACGCGATAATTCCTTATAACCGTGTTCGCTATAACCGTAAATAATTATATTAAATAAAGAAGGGCAAAATTCGGACCAAAATAAATTGTTCCTTATAACCGGAAGTTCGCTAAAACCGTGTTAGCTATAAGTGAAGTTTACTGTACGTTACCTTGTTAAATAATCGTATCGTACAGTTTAGTGCATTAAGAATATTCCCATATTCTGAGTAGATAGATGGTCTTCGATTAATAAATGTTTATCTTACCAGATAAGATAGACCTCCGACTCCATGTAAAGAAAAATTCAATTCCCCGAACAAAAAGCGATTTGATAATCTTCATATTTTTTCTTTACTTTACTAGTCAAATGCAATGATAATGTACTTTAAGGCAGCTTTATGTTAGTTCAGATAAAAAAACTGTTCTTGAGGTTTTCAAGAACATATAATGGAATATATTCCCTCGAGCAAAGTCGTCCATCATCAGACATAAGTTATTTGCGATAGCATAATAACTTTATACGCTTGATATCAGAATCACAGACATTTAATTATTTACGAATATTTACAATGCGCATTTTATTGATATTTGTCAGGCATATAGATTTTAGAAACGTTGTTCATAAACATGTTTAATTTATAGAAGAACAACCAATTGGCAATGACTGTGTAAAAATGATATTAAAAGCATCATATTGATATTTAGTCAGCAAGATATGTTCAGTCATCATAACCTATGATCCCTTCAAAAACATCCTTTGTAAAGTTTGTTCCTTTTAAGATCACTAACCGATGTGGACGTTGACGGTAAACTGATTTTAACATTGCTGTCCATGAACAGGAGGACAGGAGATCATTTATTAAATTTGTAATACATTTATTGTGATTAATAATTCCACAATGATTAATATTGCAAACATATTTACAAGGGACACATTTACTCAATATGACCATAAGTAAATAAAACGCATTACCACAAGCAGAAGTTATATTTACATTATATTGCTTACATATAAAACTGGGGCGCCCGCGTCCGAGTGTTTAAGGTCATTGACTTCAAACCACTTGCCCCTCACCGCTGTGGGTTCGAATCCTGACAGGGAATGGGATGCTTTCATATGAGCTAGCTTACAGAAAGCCGGTCGTATAACTCAGGTGCCCATTCGTGCCTGCACGGAAGAGCACCTGAGGTCTTCATCCACAAGTAAAGCTGGGACATTGTCATATGACCTATACTGTGTCGACCAAACGAACAAACAAACAAACATATATAATTTCCAATTTATGTTTCATTGAATAGCCTTTATTCTCAGCAGTTGGAAGGTGATAAAAATGTCGCCATAACACGTTTTCGTTATTTGCTATCCAATTTGCACCATCATTAATATGTTCCAATATTCCGAACAATTCACGTGTCCATGAGTTACAACAGGAATTTATCAAAAGCCTACCGATATTGGTTATTAAATGCAAATTTCGAACAAATTATGAACATACTTATTCGCATCTATGTGAATATTGTTAATATGTTGTAAAGAACATAGCGACTCAGGCATTTTTATATATACAGGGTATGATCCACTGGAATTAAAAAAAAACAACAACAAGAAATTATATTGGTTTTGAATAATGATCAGATGAAACGAATATTATTTTAATATATTATGCAACATCTTGACCTACATTAATGTTTAAAAGCCTTTCATGAATGTGATACATTGAATAAACTGGTTATATCATTTTTCGTTATTTGTGCGATTATTGGCTGTAAAAATGTACTAAATATTGTAAAGTAGCACTTGTTTCCCCGAAACATAGGTGAAAACATTTTTTTCAAAACCCTATGCCAATGTCATAACAAAGAATATAAACATATTGTTTAGAAAATAACAGATACTCAGTGCATTATTAATAATTTGGATAACATTAACGTTGAAAGTTAATGCATCTCAAAGGTGACAAGAAACAAGGTTTTTTCATATGCGTGTTAGTTGTTTGTCGTTTAATTATATATTATTGTACATTTGTAACATATTTCTTATCTTAGTATCTTATCTAAAGTACGCAGATTTTAGTTTACAAATCATTTCCTTGTTTTAAATTCCATTTCATCATCACCAACTAGAACAAAGATGAACTGTATACAATCAATACTTCATGTTAACGATTATGTACTCATTACACTGATGACAAACAACAGAAAATGATAGATCATCTTCCTGTTTATATAATTATATGATGACATAAATAAGGGGAACTTAAGTTATTTCTCGAAACATCTTATAGACAGTAAATGATATAATACTATGGCTTCGTGTCCTATGGTAATTGTATTCGATATAGGTTTGAAAGAGAAGCAATAAACATTGTCTGTCCGCCGTAAGGGAAGCGTAAAACATAATCAGGACAAGAATGATCTGTTCTTGATACTATATTTTCTACTTTTTGTTTCTTATTATTTTCGTCAGGAAAAATGATTCTCCGGTTGTTTATTATTATGATGAGACGGGATATTAAAAAAGCAATGAAACAACAAATAGATAAAAATCTCACAGATTCGATTTTATTTTGTTCGTTATCTAAGGTAGTGTAAGTTGTAAGTCAGCTCACATCCCATACCACTGATCTAATTCTCTATCAACATATGCATGGATAATTGAGATATTCAAAATATAAATTTAATCTTGAACAAGATTTCTGTGAATATAATTGGTAATAATAAACTTAAATATGTTTCTTATTCGAATTAAGTCTGTTCAAACATAGTTGTTCAATTAATAAAAATATGTAAATGCAACAGTTTCTGATCAGAGCATTTTCTTTAAACGTAGCATGCTAACGATTTAATCTTTAATATTTATCTTAATATTTTGTTGCAGTAGCGCCGATGGTATATTTTCAGATTTATATATTAACACCTTAAAGTTTATAACTTTTCCCCTACAATGAAGCACTATATTCTAAATAAAGCTGTCAGAATCCTCCAGCGTTACACATGCTGTTACAGACAATTAAATAGTTACAAAAAAATTGCAAAACATAACTCGTTACTTATTATTACATTTCGCATTAACCATCAAAAAACATTTTGAAGATAACAATATTAGGTGTAAATTTTTAATGTTCTACGTTCAAAGCATGCTTTAAAAGCATTCAGGTATTTCATGTAAATAAACTGACCTACCCATTTCCATTTCCAAACAAAGCGTTTTTATGGAAGTTATTATCTTAATTGATCTGAAAACGCAGAAATAAATGTTGTGTTGAATAAATGAATATTAACATATGAACGGGATTCAAATTTACTCTAGTTATTAAATAAAAATGAAATGTTTAATATACGGAACATTTTCCTTCTGATAACAACCAAACATAAAATATATTTAGTGAAATGTGTATTTTATTGTTTATTATAGTTGTAATACATGAACAGATTGAAGGCTTAATTCTTCACAAGTAATTTATACTATGGTTATCCTTCGTTTCGGCTATAATTGGGTCATCCATCATAAACATATACTGTTATATTGTACTCGTAAGTTCCATTTATGTGCTGTCAATTTCATATAGATTATAATAATATATAAAATCGTATCTTTATGCCTATTTTTTTATAAGTTCTCCAAACCACACGGGTTTTTTTTTTCAAGAAAGTTATGTAAAAAATATTATGCAATGAAAAGGAACTGATGTCCTCGTGACCTGTGGGTAAAAAACTACTTTTTGTTTACTTGAACATATGTTTAATGTTTTTTATTTCGTTTTCTAAAGAATTGGACAATGACTAAATATCATTTCCTTAAAAAATGTCAGTAAGGTATTGTTTTGTTTTACTTTCATTTTACATGATAATATATATATGATAAAAAAGTTTCAAGACCACATTCACCAATGTGTATTTATCCCTGAGAAATATAACTTGTTCTCAATTTATTAATTTTGCAATACATCGAACAAAGGATATTATTCACTTTGTTGAAGATTCACTTAATTACAGGAGTTTAGCATTTGCTTTTCATGTCAATAGTTTTGCCATGTCTGTGGAATATCATAGCAAAATTGCTTTTAAGATAAAAACACCAAAAATATATGAACATTACTAATACGTTTGATCTTGATTTCTATGTTAATCAAATACGAACAACGGTCATTAGCCGTGTATAACTCATCTGACCATTAAATCAACCTGAAAATAGAACTAGCTCTAGGCTACAGCTGAAAGCCTGTCAGAAATGTTGAAATATAGAATCGTAATTTACAATCAACAAACGCACGCTTCATATCGTGTTATACGATGGTATTTCATGGCGAACCACAAACATGACGTATCTTCAAAGAAGTGTATTGTTAACTGTTAAAGGTAAGCTCAAAGTTAGAATAAATGTAAGCCCTACTCTGAAAACACTAAGAAAGCAAAATTTATGTTTTTAATGCGCATTTAAGTTTGCTCATACTACTTGCATGTCTAGGAAATTATAATGCACATACACTTTTGTATCTAAGCATGCCAAAGAAGGAAAGTCTACAAACATTTCCTGTATTAATATGGAAAATAAGCACACAATTTTAGTCAGGGGAAATATAAATATTGGATGTTACTTTTCATCTATTGTCAACTCTACATGTTAATGAATTCTTCAACAAATTTACATAATCTATGAATAAAAAATTAAATCTGAATGGTATAAGATTGTATTAAATAAAGTTTTACATGTTAAGTTTTAGGCTACTTCCCTCATATATCATTAACATAATTATTACAATTTTAAATACCACATTCGCCTACGAGATAATGAATAGTTTCATTTCATATTGTCTTGGATAAGTTGATTTTGATAACTGTTAGATGTCGTTGCAAGTGCACTTAATTATTCTCAAAACTTAATATTAACATGAAGCCTTATGTTGTAGAAATGTTTCCGAACATTTTGAAAAAACATTTATTGAAAGATTTAATCATCTTGTACCAGTCTCTTGTTTTTGTGAATAAAATATTCGTTGTGCAATAATTGAAGAAACATTAATTTTGAAACAGCCAAATTCACTATTTAAAGTTATTTCGTCGTCTGAAATTATAATTGTTTCCATCGTCAAAATATGCTTAATAGTATTTAAACGTCATAAAAAAGAAAGAAAAAATTTTGGAAAGAAAAAAATGTATTGTCAATTCTTTCTATTAATCTTCATCAAAATTTAGGTAATTTTATCTAATTCTTGTGTGATCGCAATTATACATGTTCAAAGTTTAAATCCCGTTTGTAACTATAAATATAAAGTATGTAAAAATGTTCACAAATGAATATATTCACAGTTCAAGTGACCCTTAAAATACAAGTAGTTCTAGATATGTTATAAAATAACAAATAATATATAGTATGATAAGAGAACTTTCCGGATTTTTTTTTCAGACGTACGTTACAAATATTATCAATATGTCAATAAGTTATATTCTGTTATCTAAGCTGTTGCTTCATATATGACAAATGTTGCTTGATAGAGATATATGGCTTTGCCTATGCATTAAATATGATGTTTTTCTAAATAACTTTGATACAGATAAACGAATAATAATTTATCTTTTCGACATGTTCATCTTTAGAAACATATAAATTTTATTTAATTGTTGGTTTATAAGCTAAACTGGCATACTTCAAGTGTATCTCCTTGTGCCTGAGGGGTTGAGGCATTATAATTGCAGCCACCTCTTATCCCTGCCTGAGCGTAAGCAAGGCGACTAAATGGGTTAGAATTACTGGAGTTTACTGCATTTCTTATCTCCAGCAGGCGAGGTTGTTTTGACCTCAGGTGTTGCTTTTTATTTTGTAAAACCCGAGGTTAGCAAAACTCATCTTTCCGTTGCCACCATATGACCGTAATTGTGTTGGTGACCGTAAAACCAAAACAAACAAACCAAAAACATAATAAAAAAGACTTCAAGTTTCTCAGAATGTTCTATTTTATGCCTTCTTCTAATCCATGAATACAAATGCTATTATACTTGAGGCGATGTGGATGTCTTGGCATACATACTTTATTATTTCCATAATCATATAAAGTTATTAGCTTTGGTCAATTCCCAATTCTTTTTATCAGAAGCAGACATTGGAATTTCCAAATGACAAGGCAATCTCTTTATCTACGACCTTATTATCATTTTCCTTCACGTCCAATATAAAATGATTATCTAACTGCATCCGACCTGACGTGTAAAAAACATGCAATTCAAACTTTAAAACTTGATTTAATTTTTTGACAAAAATAAACAAAATCAAATAAGTTTTTTTAACTAATGTCATTACAATTATGACTTGTATCCTGTACATGACAGTGTTTTGTGTATGTCTTGCCGTTAGAACACTGCTCCTGCATTTCCTATTAAACAATAAAATATTTAATAACACTCTTATTATTTAATTGAACTCATTCACTGACTTTATTTTAACTGTTTTGTAGATGTTTATGACCCTTCTTTTGTTCGTTATGACGTCAAAAGATTAAATTCATTCTCACTCTGTTCAATAAAATATAATGCACGATACATCATTAAAATCTTTTTGTTCATAATGAATGGATTAATTTCATGAAGACGTCAAAGTAATTAATATGTATTGAATAATATGATAGAAATATATCCCTGATTGAATTTTGCCTTTGACGAAGGTAGAAATGTACAGAAAATCCTCCCAAACATGTGCATAGGTACTTTTCAGCTCTTTCCTATCATTATTAAATATGATCTCATATCAACAGATGAGTAGTATTCAAATAAACCCGATACTTGTGAAGCTGTATTACCTTAGAACTTGTTCATGATTTCACAGTTACAGTACCGAGTGTTTGATTCTAGCCGCAAAGCAAATAATGAATAAATATTTGGATAGCAAATGGATAGGCAATAAGAAATATAATAAGTTTTCTGATGCCAAATCATAGGATATTTCTTTGTATGCAGAAGTAAGTAGAAAAGTATCTTAATTATGAATTTGCGTTAAGAATAGTAATTATAAGAAGGGTTAATTTATTAATATCATATCGATATTAATAAGTCATATGGATAATAGTAATAAAACTAATAGTAAAAACTTTTGAACATAAGATTTACAGGATTATTTCCCTAACGAAATCTTCCTTCAGATATATTGTTCTTTACTATCGTTAAATTTGCTTCATTTTTACAAACACACACTATACGCTTATTTTATAATTAATTTAGAGGCGTAACAAATTTTCCCTGTCGGTGTTTGTAATGTTTATCATACAATAAAATCCTATCTCTATATATTATACGAAGACGAAGAAGATTGTTAATGACAATATATTTCTAGCATATAAATAATTATAAAATTACTAATATCATAACCATATTTCGGAGGAAAAGACAGTTTGTTCATTTAGTTTTACAATGCCATTATTTTAGATATTTCGTCATTTTCTTATCGGTTTTTTAATAATATTTTTCTTATTCACCAGTATCACTTCTTGATTTGATTTGTTTTGTTTTGTTTTGTATCTTAGCAGAAGGGTTAAAACTCAACGAATATTACATTGCTATTTAATTACACATTAGGCAATAAATTACTGAAAAAGTGGACACTGCTTCAAGGAATATTATCACTTCTGCAAGTATCTATAATTAATCCAAAGAATCATTTTAAAAATGTATCATGAAGGTAGACGCTAACTCGTAACACATTTAACAATTATTGTACAAATGTATAACATAAATGCACCAATTTGTTGTTAGTTGTAATGAAAAAAGCGGATCAAATTGATTAAGCATTTACATTTTACTATTTAAAGTTTTCAGTTACATGCAATTCTTCTGACTATATTGGACGTTATGCTATTGAAACAAGATTTGAGTTGGGTTATATATTGTCAGATATAAAAAATATAAATGTTCAGGAAAACACTACTTAAACTGTGTTTAGATTTTGTCAACCCTGAAAGAGATGCTTACGTTTTTATAATTTTACAATGCTTAAACCTATTTGTAAATGATAGTAAAGAGATAAAAAGTATTTTTCTCTTAAATTGAAAAAAAAATTACACAAATATTTCGAAAATTCCATAAACTAAATTTTGGTTTTTTGAACCTATTGAATCTATTTGCTTAGACGGTATGGCTCATACACAACACTATAATTGCGTTTCTACGTTTCTCTATTAGCTTCCATAACAACATCAATTTATTCGCTAAATTATGACATTAGTTTAAAGAGACATCATAAATACACGCTGTCAATGTTAATGCACCAAATGCTTATTCATTATACCTCAAAAGTAGCAGATATCCCCGGCAAGATTAGTTAACTGTCAAACGCTAAGTCTTGATGGTAAAGAATAAGATTAAGTAGAACTGTATTCAGTCAGATACAGCAAATATTATTTCCACTTTTTGCATGGTATACTGGTATTAGTATTGAATATAATGTTTGAACCGTTAGCGAACTTGACGGATTTACATCTTATGCAAATGCCATTAAAGTGTAACCATCGACCTATTGCAGATCCCGAAGGATGCTACAATCTCCTTTCATACGGTTAAGTAGTATTTCTATTCAGTCGCACTGATCCTTTGGAGTAAATAATTATAGGAGTGTTGTCGGAGCAAAAACAATATAAATAAATATGAATAATATACAATTTAATTCTATAGAATATTTAAATTATTCTTCGTTGCTTCCGAAAAGACATGCATATGTATATAGTTATCTTAGTGTTTTCATAGACACCATTCTTTGATAATCAATTTAACCAGACATTAAATATATTCCAATTTTTCATTGCGCCCTGTGTCACCGTATAAAAGACTTGCAGCACGAAAATGTATCCGTTAATTCATATCTCCTTCTTCGTTAATGTGTACCTGCCTGTACAGCTATCATTCAAGAATAAGCGCAAGCGTCTGGTAGGGAATGCAAAGAAAGTCAGTGCAATTATTTAGGTGATAATTGCAAACAAGTTATTTTGCAAACTGGTTGGTTAAAAATGTCATTTTTATATAAATGACACACATAAGTTTGTGGGTAGAAATATCATCCCGAGGATATTGCTGTTACCCGAGGCTGAATCGAGAAAAAATGGCAACTTTTTTATTATTAAGAAAATAAACCACGTGACCAGATTAAAAGTAAGTACTGTTACCTATGTCAGAGTACAAAAGAGTGACGGGTCCTAAAAACATTTGTTTTCTCTAAAATATAGGCTATTTGAAATTGTCGCCAATTATTTCCTTGTTATATGCACATCAGACAATTAATGGCTGCCTAAGTAAACATCACTTCAGGAAATATTACTATGTCTGTAAAATATTTGTAATTAATCTGAGTGATTGGTTTTCAATAACATGACAGATCTTGAAAAGAGGTCATACTTTCATTACCGTGCTTTCGTTGTGATGTAATTAAATATAATATAAGTATTATTATGTACTCAGCATACAGAAACCAAGCAATTCCATTAACCAGGTTAAATTATAGCCATCGTTCTCGTTTGGTATGTGGATTATGTAGTTAGTAACATGTAAACAAATAAAAATACCTTCTGTTTTGTTACAGTGATCAAATGTCAAATGTACTAGCAAGTTGATTTTGTAAGTTTTATCTTTATCTTTTATCTTCGCATCAAACTTGCTTGTTTGATATAAATACACTTTTGAGTGTTTAATTATTGCAATTGCAAAATTTTGTAAATATTTCCAATATTTCATAAATTGTCATACATTTATACACACTTGGCATAAGCATAAGGACAATGTCATCAAATGCTACATCTATATACTTTCCTTTAAGTACTATATTACAGATTTTTATGGATTATCTACTTTTATTACTGACATTATAGGCGTAGATAGTAATAAGATGATATAATTCTTGTTTTACATGCCAGAACAAGAATGTATTGTATGAGGTAAAATATCTTCATTATCTTTTATTATTAGTTCTTATTACATAAAACTTAAAGCAGACATTATCTAATCAAAGTTATTAAGTTCCTGTTTATAAGGAGGAGTATGTTGAATGGTACATTTGTTTTGCATCGGAACGTTCTGTATTAAAGTACTGAAGTAAAACTATTTCATATCAGTGGCATGTTTCTAGCGTTACCCTTTCTTATAAAATGTTACACAAACTCATATAGATAATTAGCATTCATTATGTATAATTATTTTTTTATCTTAATAGTTGATATTCAAACTATTTGGATTTTTTTATCTCTTTATCGGTATTTTTAAAACAAATCATTCAAGTTAATCGCCAGGATTGTTTATTGAACACTAGAGTAGTGTGACTCTTTCTTTATCTTACCAGTGAGTGATATTATCATATATATGTACACTATATCATTTTAGAAAGCCGAAAAGAAAATTGTATTTCAGATAAAATAATACAAATGTAGTTAAATTTTTTGTTATTGTTTGCAAAGATTTTAACCCGTTTACTATTACTAACACTTAAAGAATTCAATTGCCTCTTCATGACAGTTTTGACCGTTAACTTAGACCTAAAATAGATTTTATCATAAGTAACTACTGCGAAACTATTCAGATGGAATATTTAGAATAAGTTTATTCACATCTTTATTTTTAGGATGCATGTTTGACCACACACATTGTACTGTATCATATGAAACTAGCCAATTTCCTTGAATTTGAATAACAGCAAAGTGAGGTAGAGTTGTAATTATTTCAATTAACTGTGCAGAAATACATGTATGTTAAGATTAAAGAAAGACAGACATTTATTGCCTAGAAATATTTCTATACAACCACGTATATATTTAGATTATGGAATTTGTGTTTTGATCTTTAATTTTGTTCATTTCTAACACAAACATTTTTATGGATTTTATTGTTTCTTGTCACATGTGATTTAATCAAAAGATGTAACCTTCATTTTTATGTTAAAGCTTTTTCATATAGTTTCTGTGTTTTACAAAAATAAAATATTACATTGTTGAGTCATTGTTTGGGGACCTTTCTGTAGAAAATGTGTCAGAGTTAAATCGTATACATATACATGCACAGTGCGTTACCTGGAGTGCGGGTATTAGTTACCGCATTCCAGAGCATGCCCATTGATTTGCTCATTTTTGTGACGGCAGAGAAAAGAACAGCGACAGAAATACTATATTCAGATGCTAGTTCATTGGTTACTTTTTTCTGGGGTTTCATATTGTGACAAAAGGAACGTTTTTTTATGTTGGACTATGATACAAAAGAGAAAGAACACCAAAACTCTCGGCAATCTGATAAATACTTGGGGGCTAAGCCCCTTAGCCCCTCGTACAAATCAGATAGCTTCGTGTTTCGGTGCTCTTTCTATTACTTATTACTTCAGCGTGATGTGTACAAGATGATTAGTCACTATTACCGCGATGATCTGTAAATGATACGTACAACAGGCTTCCTGTTAAATCAGTTAGAAATATTGATTAGAAATCAATAAGGTGAACTTTTAACGTAAGTCACTTTTTTATAAAGTATAGTACATATATAATTATATAATAAGGTTATCCATTACATTCAACTTTTAAAATTCCTGTTTTAAATATATGCCCTGTAATCATGTTGTTTTTAGATATAAAGACAGATTTTTTCGCCTTGCTCAACTCATAACTGACATGTTCCCCTCAATTTCGTGCTTAAATACCGACATTTCTCATAGTTTGCCTACTAAACAGACCAGTGAACAGCTTGAAAAAGAATACTGCTTTCAGAAACAAATATTTGGAATCCATTTCAAAGAGATATCATATAATTTTGCATTAATCAAAGCAAATATACTAAATTATAGTTTTGTATCTCGTAAAAAATATATCATATATTAATATGCATGTAGTATTAGCTAACACCGATAAGCCTTATCAGGTTTTTCAGGATTAAATTGGTTAGGGATATTGTGTTTTTGGGGCTATTATCATGAAAGTAGATTTCCTAATGTAACTTATTGGTTTTTAAAATGAAGATTATATGGCCGGGTAAATAAAATGACAATTTAAATTAATGTTTTGAAATAAGGCGGGGACACAATTTCATTTATTTTTAACAATATCATATCAAATCCCTGATATTAAATCAACATTAAAAGGGGACAAGTAAGACTATTCTGATATCATTTGTTTTGGCATATTTTAACGTTTATTCTGTTTAAATGTGGTAAAAAGAATCTTATATTTGTGTCTTTTCATGCTGAGTGTACTCTTTGAATAAAAGTGACAACTTTCTTGGCACAGTCTCGTATTGTATCATTTTAATTCAACTCGGTTTATAAAACAATATCAAAAGACACTCATGTTAGATCCTATATTTATCATATCGTAAAATCTTGTATCTATATATTTCAATGAGACATGTTATTATATTAATTTTCTAGAACATTCTTAAGGATGTATAGTTATCAATATCATATAAATGCTTATTCATTATACCTCAAAAGTAGCAGATATCCCCGGCAAGATTAGTGAACGGTCAAACGCTAAGTCTTGATAGCAAAGAATAAGATTAAGTAGAACTGTATTCAGACAGATACAGCCAATATTATTTTCACTTTTTACATGGTTGTACTGGTATTAGTATTGAATATAATGTTTGAACCGATAGCGAACTTGACGGATTTACATCTTATGCAAATGCCATTAAAGTGTAACCATCGACCTATTGCAGATCCCGAAGGATGCTACAATCTCCTTTCATACGGTTAAGTAGTATTTCTATTCAGTCGCACTGATCCTTTGGAGTAAATAATTATACGAGTGTTGTCGGAGCAAAAACAATATGAATAAATATGAATAATATACAATTTAATTCTATAGAATATTTAAATTATTCTTCGTTGCTTCCGAAAAGACATGCATATGTGTAAAGTTATCTTAGTGTTTTCATAGACACCATTCTTTGATAATCAATTTAACCCAGACATTAAATATATCCCAATTTTACATTGCGCCCTGTGCCACCGTATAAAAGACTTGCAGCAAGAAAATGTATCCGTTAATTCATATCTTCTTCTCCGTTAATGTGTGCCTGCCTGTACATCTTTTATTCAAGTATAAGCGCAAGCGTCTGGTAGGGAATGCAAAGAAAGTCAGTGCAAGTCTTTAAGTGAGAATTGCAAACAAGTTATTTTGCAAACTGGTTGGTTCAATTATGTCATCATTTTATTTATATAAATAACAGATAAGTTTGTGGGAAGAAATATCATCACGAGGAAATTGCTGTTCGAGGAAAAATGGCGGCCATTTTATTCTTTAGAATATAAACCACTTGAGCAGATTTTTTTATTGACAGAAAATACTGTTATCTTTGTGACATTACAACAAGTTGCGGGTCATAACAATATTTGTTTTCTCTGAAATGTAGGCTATTTGAAAGTATCCCAAATTATTTCCTTGTTTCCTTGATTTATGGCTGCCTAAGTAGACATCACTTCAGGGATTACTACCGTGTCTGGAAAATCTTTGTAATTAATCTGAGTGATTCGTTTTAAATAACGTGACACATCTTGAAAAGGGATTATACTTTCGTTGTGATTTAAGTAAATATAAGTATTATTATTTACTTTGCACACGGAAACCAAGCAATTACACAAACTGGTTAAATTATAACCATCGTTTTGTTCGGCATGTAAATTATGTAGTAAGTAACTATGTAAACAAATGAAAATACTTTCAAAAAGATCTAGTACTAGATGCGTTTTGTTACATTGATCAAATGTCAACGGTACTATTGACAATGTTGATTGTGTAGGTTTGTTCTTCGCATCAAACTTGCTTGTTTGATTTAAGTGTTTAATTATTGCAATTGCAAAATTTTGTAAATATTTCCAATATTTCTTAAGTTGTTATAGATTTATCATTCTTAACAGGATATGGCATCAGCATAAGGACAATGTCATCAAATGCTTCATATATATACATTCTTTTCTAAGTACAATATTACAGTGTTTTTATGGATTATCTATTTTTATTACTGACATTATAGGCGTAGACCCGAGTGATAAGATAATATGACTATTGTTATACTTGTCAGAACAAGAATGTTTTGTATGAGATAAAATATCTTCATTATCTTTTATTTTTAGTTCTTATTACATAAAATTAAAATCAGATATTATTTAATCAAAGTTGTTATACGAGTATGTTGAAAGGTTTATTTGTTTTGCATCGGAATGTAATGTATTAAAGAAGTGAACTAAATCAATTTGATATTAGTGGCATGTTTCTAGCGTTACCTTTTCTTATAAAATGTAACACAAACACATTTTTAAATAATTTTATCCCTTTATCGTTATTTTTAGAAACTTATGCAGGTTAATTGCCAGGATTATTTATTGAACACTAGAGTAGGGTGACTCTTTCTTTATCTTACCAGTGAGTGATATTATCATATACATGTACACTATATCATTTTGTCGACAGACAGCCGAAGAAAAAAAATATATATTTCAGATAAATAATGTAAATGTAGTTTTTGTTATTGTTTGCAAATATTTAAACCGTTAACTTTAACTAACACTTGAAGAATTCAATTGCCTCTTCATGACAGGTTTGACCGTTAACTTAGACCTAAAATAGATTTTATCATGGATAACTACTGCGAAACTATTCAGATGGAATATTTAGAATAAGTTTATTCACATCTTTATTTTTATGATGCATTTTTGACCACACGCATTGTACTATATCATACAAACTAGCCAATTTTCTTGTTTTTGAATAACAGCAATGTGGGGTAGAGTTGTAAATATTTCAATTATCTGACATGAAATATGTTTACATTAAAGAAAGACAGACATTTATTGCTTAGAAATATTTTTCTACAACCAAGAGGAATTTGTTTTTTTATATTTGATTTCCGACATTTCTAACACAAACATTTTAAAGCATTTTATTGTTTCTTGTCAAATATTATTTAATCAAAAGATGTAACCTTTATTTTTATGTTAAAACGTTTTTTTCATATAGTTTCTGTGTTTTAAAAAATAAAATATTACATTATTGTATCATAGTTTGGGGATCTTTCTGTTGAGAATGTGTCTGATTAAAATCGTATACATATACATGCACAGTGCGTTAACTGGAGTGCAGGTATTAGTTACAACACGCCAGAGCATGCCCATTGATTGGCTCATTTTTGCTGGCGTTTACTTATGGCAGAGAGAAGAAAAGCGACAGAAATATTATATTCAAATGCTCGTTCATTGGTTACTTTTTTCTGGGGTTTCATATTGTGACAACAGGGAATGCGTTTTTATGTTTGACTATGATACAAAAGAGAAAGAACACCAAAAACACTCGGCAATCTGATTTATACTCGGGGACTACTCCCCCTCGTACAAATCAGATAGCCTCGTGTTTCGGTGCTCTTTCTATTACTTATTACTTCGGCGTGATGTGTACAAGATGATTAGTCACCATTACCGAAACATATTTCATTTCAATGATCTGTAAACGATAGGTACAACAATCAGTTAGAAACATTGATTAGAAATAAAAAAAGGTGAACTATTTACGTAAAGCACTGACTTTTTTTTATATAGTATATAATTGAATGATAAGGTAAGGTTATCCATTAGATTCAACTTTTAAAATTCCTTTTTAAATGTATGTATGCCCTGTAATCATGTTGCTTTTAGATAAAAAGACAGATTATTTCGCCTTGCTCAACTCATAGCTCCCATGTTGCTTAAATACTGACATTTCTCATGGTTTGCCTACTAAACAGACCAGTGAACAGCTTGAAACAGATTACTGCTTTCAGAGGCAAATATACTGAATTTTAGTTTGGTATTTCGAAAAATATATGATATATTAATATGCATGTAGTATTAGCTAACACCAATAATGTCAATATTAGGATTTTAAGATTTAAATTGGCTTTTTTGTTTTTTTAATCACTTTTGTCAAGTCATATATTTTAGATTTCTTGATAAAAAATAATTCACAAGAATATTTTGATACACATGCCAGAAACATCGTAAATTTTGTGAAAAAAAACCCATTATAATGATACCGTCTTTCCTATATAACTCAAGGATACTAAAGTATTTCTCTGAATGCACCGATTATTTTTCATCACGTAATCTTCTGGCGAGACAATTAATTATTGTCAGAGTGGACGTTGCCTCTGAGAATATTATCACTTCCCCAAACCTATTTATTCAGATCCACTTGTTTTAGATAATGTAGCATGTATGTCTTCAAAAAACCGAATTTGCCTTAAGAAGATTTTCTTCAAAAAACAATCTAGATTTGATGCAATGCTTTGTAAATATAACTAGATTAATTGATGTTATGAATTACCCGATAGTAAAAGTGCACACACCTTATAAATAATTTCGGTCAGTATATATGATATATATCAAAGACAGTCGGTGCGTGGCTTGGATAGTTTACATGTACATGACCACGCCCACTTATTTTTAAATTCCACTTGCGAACCGTTCTACCTTTACTATATTTATAGTATTAAGGATGCAATTTTTAAAAACAACTTTCCTTTGTTGTTTTATTGAAAATAAGATGTTTTAAAAACATTTTAAGTGAAAAAAATATTTTTTAGTGAATAAAATAAAAATATTTATATGTACATGTATACTATCCAAGCCACGCATCGACTGCCTGTGTAATATATGACATCTTACTGTTATTTAATTTGACTCTCAATTTATTTTGGGAGTTGGGAGGACGGGGGTTCACTTTAAAAATTGATTTCTTTGCTGTATATTTTTACAATGAGAAAACATATTGTTAAAAGAGATTTGCTCTTTAAACATTGCGTGTCTCTATGCAACTACAATAGAACTTAACGTTAATTCCTTTGATATTAAGAATTGATTTGATAACAACAAAGATTAGTGAAAACCTAATTGTTATTTGTAAAACGAAATAAACAGTAAGCATATACAATTTCAAATATTACTCTTCTCTTCCCGGCTTTCTTATGCTTACGCACCAGTCCTCAGAAACAGCAGCTATCACTTGCGAGAAAAGTCACTGTCAAAAATTAAATGCAATAGTAAATGTTAAGGATCAGATGAAGTAGAATTATAGTCAGACATACACTGACAGCAATGTTTTTTCATCTAATTATATGAAAATAATGCTATAAGACGATAATGAGTTGTCATAACTAGTAGCTTAATTACTTCTTATGCAAAGGCCATTCATTTGATAATGTAAGTGTATCTGTACTGCACTTAATGTTTAATCAGAAAATAATAATTGATTTGTACCTCTTATTCATTTCGTAAATTATTATTGACAATATAACATATACATTTTTATTAAGTACCATATAATATATATGGCAGATACAAATAAAGCAATGGCTCAATTAAAACCAAAAATATATTGTAAAAATAAATGTTTCAGCATACTGGCATATTCATTATAAGACATAATGTAAAAATGTAATACTAATATACTGTTATTTTTATGTACATCATATTTTATTAAACCTGAGACCAATTTAATTTCTTTTCAGAAATATGTTTTGCTCTCATCAGATTAAGTTTTGCAACCTACTTTTATTATAAAGTAGCATTTGCAGCTTAAGATATGTATAAATATTTGTTCATTAAAACTGACTACAAATGACCATGGTCATAAAATATATAAGCAATGATTAGAATATCCATAATTGATATCACCCCGCAATTAAGACAACTTTGGTCGAGTCCCTTTTGAGGTTTTTAAAAGAGGGGTTTTACTGTATGTTCTTTAATCTTCCCAAATAAATTGATGTAATGTGAAAAGTACACTTTTGGCAGCACATACTATAGTGATATAATGCATTACATTAGTGAACATTACATTTACATTCCTAAACATCACAGTCGACATTTTGGAAGTCTAGTCTAAATCATATTTGAAATTTCATACAAAAATATAACTATTTCGGGCTTTATTGAAATGCTAGGTAAACGATAAATATTTAGCATTAATAATTTGGCCATAATCTGAAATGAACGTGACTGTTCAAATCCCAAAATAACACAGTAAATGACCAATTATCAGAAAATATGGACATTGTTGTGTATGACGATTTAATGGGGCTGATAATACTCATATTATGTGATAGATTTTATCAAATTGCTACTTCGATTTAAAAACCTTTGGACTCACGCTGAGTGTAATGTTTTATCTCGCGATTTACATCATTATGTAAATAACATTGTTTTGGTCACTTTTGTTGCCTATGAATCTAACCCAGACATTTTACCAAATCCCAAAAGATAAGACAATCTTGTAAGCTACGGATAAATCATCCTTGCCAATTACGTTCAGAATAGGAATTACTGATCGATTAATACTTCTGTTTAAATGCTGTCTGACCTAAACATCCTTTTTCTGCAGTGCAACAAAATATTTTTTACGCACTTTTGTATCATTTTGTATACAAATATATGTGCATTATGGCCATTTAGCGTTAGTGCCTGAAAATTCGAAATTCAGTACGGTTCTTGTCAATAAAATTGCAGACAACATATTGTACATTTTTGACATACTTGTTTTGGATATGGCATTAATTGATACCAATTTGTTCTCTCTTAACTCAAGGATATATAAAGTTTTTCCTTTATATTATCTTGTAATCTACAAATCAGACAATTAACCATTGCCTAAGTTTATCTTATTACTGGGAATATTACTGTGTCTGGGATTCACACACACTCAGTGATTTATCCGAGTGATTAGTTTTGAATACCATTACAATTTAGTCTTGAAAGGGATACTGACTTTCAATTTTGTACACAATGTACTTTCATATATTAATAAGTGCTTATTATATAATTATGCAGTTGTATGTGCACTAGGAAAAATCAAACAGTCATATAACTTCTATATGCTGGTTTATACAGATACAAGTTCTACTGTGATTATATGTTACAGTAAATGATTGGATAAAAACAACAACATGTTTTCTAATGAATCATCTAGAAACTAGATTTATATCAAATATTTACGTACGTCACTAACTTTATAATAAGAACAATATAGTTTACATAAATTACATGTATGTAAAGGTCATCCCTTACATATGACTTACACAATACTATTTTTTGCTAAATGCATGTCATTTAATCAAGTTTATAAAGTACCATATCTTTATATACATATTTTCATAAATATAGATACCAATAATAGCAGAAAACAAGAAATATGTTTTTTTATAAATTGCGCGACACAAGTGAAGAACAAAAGCTGTTTACATGTTTGATATCAATTGATGCAATGCTATGTTTTGCATTAGTGGTTATGGTTAAAAGAATCTGCCGACTCACAATTCAACTGTCAATGTAATTGCCTCGATATATAACTGGTCTGTCTTGCTAAATGATTACTTTATGTATTTGATGCCATCTTGTGTTTAAAGTATTCAATAGACTGATGGCAATAGTACTAAATATCATTTACTATAAGAAAGAATTAATTTATTAAAAGATTATAAATACATGTTACTTATCTTACCGCGAAGGTTGTTCAGTCAGGACCTTGTTTGCAATATTATGTCGCTTTTTCCGTGTTCTAATATTTTTCATGACACATAATGTCATTCTCTGAAAGTCTTTTTAACGGATTGTCTGGAAGTCTCATTCGAAAAGTATATCCTTATTTCATTTGAAATTCCCATATCGTAAGTAATAAGAATACTTTTGATATTAGAATGATAATTTTACGTACATTTGATGAGGACTATGTTTTATTTTGATCTACTAAACTAATTATTATGCAAATAACGTACACCAATATAAGATAATGTAAAGCAGGATGCTGATGTCAGATACAAATATTATGAAGGGCATACTTTTTATTTGTTCATAAATTCATGGTATTACGGCGACGAAGTGTTTTGTATTTCGTAGTCTATTTATATATAAATTCGAATGTTATGCTAACATATACCAATAGAAACAAAATCATCTTTAACTGGTTTAAAATGTACTTTGTATAGAATGTTATAATACTTTACATGTAAATCTAAATGCGGACCATACAACACTTCTTGAATTATTGAATATGTAGATGTCATCAATACGGATAAAACAATGCTCGGCGTAAATATTTTACATTTGTTTAACACATGTAGAACATTTAACTGAGAACAAAGCAAAGGTTCCAATTGAATGCCTATTTGAAACAAACTTTTCTACGCTTACATTACATAAAATGATGTCAACAACGTGAGTCCATTATTTGTTTCAAAGTTCGCACTGTCGGCTTGTTGATCATTGTATTAGTTAAAATTTTGGCCACTTAGTTCAATAATGTTATTTAAGACATTGCTCAGATTATGACAAATCGTTTCAGCTCAGCAAAGGGCTTTTTATTATTATTTATATACCTTCCGTTAACCATAACATAACATTTCTTGAATACTTGAGGTGACGTTAACCTCTTGTCATTCTTTATCGATTACATTATTATATAAAGCTCATAGCTATTGTATTTTTACATTTTCTTATAATATGAACCAGACAATATTCCAAATGACAAGACAATCTCGTTACCTTCGACCGAATTAACATCCCCATAACTTTCAATATATTTTTATTCATTTACTGGCATATCAACTAATGTCTATATCTATTAATTTATTTGTTTTTCAACATTAAAACTTGATTGGCATTTAAAATGATTTATTTTTAAACTGCAGCTTTAATCCTGTTTTCTTTTGCTTTTGGTTTATTATGATTGTGTAAGACTGCAAGTTTCCCTAACAAACCTTCACTTAATCTATTATTTCTAAGTTAGACTCATCTTTGGACTTTATTTAAACCATTTTATTTAAGATAAGTATGAGCTATTCTTTGTTCATGTTGACAGAAAGTAGGGTGTAAAAAGAAGATTTGATTGATACAGTGCTGTACATTGCATCCACGGGGTACCTTCGAATGAAAGTAATTATGTTCAGACAGAATGGTTATTGTTCTTTGCTCCCACTAAAATAACCAGATAAACAGGAGACGCGTTCATTTCGTAACCATGTGGCAAGACTTATCCGATAAAACACCATTTAGGTTGAAGGAAAAGTCCTTAAATTGCTGAATCTTTAATATAATATTTTTAATTATTAGTTCACTATGAAATATAAATAGTTGAATTTTTTTTGTATGTTTTACATGATTAAGTGCGAAACCTTTGGTGCTTAGCAAATGTTAAACAAGACAGAGATTTAATGTCATGTATATGGCATTTGCAAACACTTGCTTTTCGATTTCTGGCAAATAGTTAAATTCATGGTGAAATTTTGTCATTACAAATATTTATTTTCTCTCTGGAATATAGATTATGTGAAACTGCTCTTTATTATTATCTTGTTATTATCAAATCAGTCAGTTAATCATTGTCTATGTAGATATTACTCCTGGGACTCTACTGTGTCTGGAAAACAGGCCAGTGATTAGTTTTGAATAACATGACAAGTGAGTCATTATCAATAGTTTGCTTTAACTGTGTTAAATAATAACTATATATTAATCAGATTAGTTAAATAGCTAGAGTTGCTTGCGTAAATATATCTTCGCTTTTAATCATGGATAACTACTGCGAATCTGTTTAGAAAAAAAATATTTAGAATATGTTTATTCGCGTGTTTAAATTAATGGTGCACGTTTTACTACACACATTGTACTATATCATGTAGACTTACCAGTCAGTGTTTCGTGAGTTATATCAGTGAAGGTAGTGTGTCAATAAATATGTTTAAATCGAACGAAAAACGTTTTTGCATGAAAGTATACGTATTTAATATACTCATGTTTGCATTTCTGCAATGGTATTTGGTATTTCACTTTGAATTTTGAACGTTTCAAACTCATACATTTAAAACGAAACTTGTAAATTCTAATCAGAAAGAATTATAAGCAATATAATATCATAATAATTTCCCGTACTGTATACTACAAAAACACACAGATTAGTGCGATGATCTGTAAAATGTTTAGTGCAAAGGCTTCTGTTAAATCAATTAAACGTTGATAATAATTCAGAAGGATAAACAGTTAACGCAAGTCACTGACCAGAAATATTGGTACACTCGTTATTTGCCAATTAGTACATCTGCCTTAAAATCGTAAGAGTTGAATGTTTGCCCTGAAATTCAGTTTTGTTTCCAAAGTAAGGCATTTTTCACATAAGTTTGTGATTAATATAAATTCTAATGAGAAAGAAAAAGAAAAATCATTTTCCTTATATATTATACAATGTGACACCAGTAAAGAACAAGACAAGAGTAAATATTGGATATCAGTATAATAATGCAATAATAACTACTTATTTGAATGTTGCCTGTGACAGTAGTTAGACTTGTACATAAAATTTTATGAAGGATGAAGGAAACTAAGTTAAAATTGGTATTCAATGTTTCCGTTTTCTCAAAGAAATCTTGCTAGGTTCAAATAATAATTTTCTATAATAAATCTTTCAGCATTGTAATTAAAATCATTGATCTTGATTTTATATGACAGTATGACATTTTTCCCAAACCATAAAGTCATTAAATAGATAATTATATTTTGCCCCATGGGAAAAGTCTTATGCAGGTGATATATTTTGCGCGAGTGCCAACTTTAATACTTTCTACCAGACCCTGTTAAAAGGATGAGAAGTGCAATGTAACGATTCAATGACGTCAACCTATTAATTTTGTAAACCAATGCTTCTGCTTTTAGTCTAGAAATGTTTGCATTTATTGGTCATATTTAGAAATAATATATATGCAATTAGTGATTTGGTATTTGACATGATAAAGTTCGGATACAATATTTTAATCATGTTTATATTATTTTTAATATCATCTGAAACTGACATAGTATTTGCATTAAACGTTCAAATGTGCCATCTGTCATTTGAAAACAATCATTCGATATCACTTTAAGGTATTAAACATTGTTTGTAGCCCAGATTTTAAAGAAATGTAAGGATTCTTATATTTATAAAATTACATTCTTAATTGGTCTTGGGCCATCGCAACATGGAGCATAAAATGTTGACCATAATACGATGTAATTCTGGTCCATTTTTATTTTTTTAAGTATTGCATGTTGCTGTTAATGGTATTTAATATAGGTTTTTGTTGTTAATGTTGTTGTTGTTGTTGTTGTTTTATTTTCTTCACCTTATATTTTAACTATATATTTTTTTATTAAATAAATTGATATCTCTCTGCACATATTTGTAAGGATAAACAAGATTTGGCTACTTTTATCATACTATATTTTTCTATAATTACACGTTGAAAATCGCCACCAGTCTGGTTGGTAAAAACACACTTCGCAGAACAAAGCTCACAATATGTTTATGTTATCATATTTAACTTATTCAAATGAACAGAAAATATAATCAAACAAAGCATAAACTGCATGATTATTGACAGAATACGTCTATGCATACCGAATTCACATACTTACTTGACGATATTCTTTGATCTTATACAAAAAGTGCGTCCTTTCTCTTGGCTTTATAATCAACTGACGTAATTATGCAAATGAAATAGATTTGGCCACATTACGACCTGTCTAAAATGATAATATAATAATTAATCTGCAGGATTAGACATCTGAATACGTTTAAATAATCATTTTGTTTTAATTTCATGAAATTCAAGGTGCTATAAGACACAACAGTCCTATATGAATCATAAGCATTACAATTAAAATACATTTTAATGTGTTAGAATTCTAATGCTGTTTACATTAAATACCTTTTCCAACTTGGTTTAATAATCACTAAGTACACAGAAAGTTCGTTTTTTATTTTGTACTTATGTTAGTACTTTTGACAGGAATTTACCGTAACCTTACTTAAATTCTATTAAAAGAAATGATTGTTTTGCGTCTTTTAATAGTGTATGTTTGTTTGAGAAAATAAATTGTGCAACTTCTTTTTTCTGGCCTGTATATTTAACTTTAATTTGACTTATATCTGAGTATAAACATTACAATTATAACAAGTTTATAAAGGTGGTGTGAGTTTAAATAAATACTATATAGTGCATGATTTTTATTAACAATTAGAGAATGATCTTGTTAGAAACAAAACAAAAGCACTTAAAGTGTATCAATGAACAAAATTGCTTTAGGTTATTTTGAAAATTACATCTTGTAATTTATTATGCCGACGATAAATCATAGTCTATGTATACAGTGCATGCCTCTGGGAATAACACCACATCCATGAATAATTGATCCGCGAAACAGTTATTTTTTAGCTTTTATTGTCAGTTTGCCCATATCTTATGACAAAGTCTATAGCTTACGTACTTGAAAGAAAACTGAACGACAAATGTTTTCTAATCATTAGGCGATTTTAATGCAATAATTTCTTCTGAATACATGGATTAGTTTAATTTCGATTTTTAATGAAGATATTAGCGTATAGAAATACTCATGAATCCTTATTCCAACCAGTTCTATACAATGAGTTTACACTTTCTTGCTCAATGTAGCAGCTGCCCCTGACCGGGTTTAAATCTTCACGTGTGGTAATCCTTAGATTACCAATCCGGTGCTTTGACCACTTGGCACATCTGTTCAACAACAAACAGAATCTTAAAAGAAAAAATGGTTGTAGTATTCAATATACACCTTCTTCATTCTTAAATGGTTATATGTTGTCTAGTTCTTCTGTTTTATTCTTGAAGCAATTTAATCAAATGCCTAAAACATTTGGTTAACGTAACAGTAGAAACTTTCATGGAAAATGGATTTCTGTTGTGTTTTTTCCAAATTAATAACACTTTTTTATTTCTCATTTATATTGTATTCACTGATATAAAAGCAGATTCACATTACAAGAAATGCTTTACCTAAAATAATGAGTAGCAACATAGAAATACTTCAAATCAAATGACTTACAACAGGAAATCGCGTAACTAAACCAATTTAATTCCACAACATTTTTTTTCTTGTGGTCCGTTTATTTGATTATCTGTAGTTTGATTTTTTCTACATAGAATGGATGTTAACGAATTGAAAATAGTTCAACTTCTTTAACATTTTAGCATCTATATCCATAGACACATGCCATGCAATCCAACAATGATTGTAAAATTACTTTTTAAAGCAGAAATTCTCATCAATCATTGTCATGTTAGTGACATTACTTTTGTCGTTTCTTATGGAGAAAACAAGACAGCCTCATTATTCAGGCCTCCATTAGCTCTAACTTAATATTAACTTTGAGAAACCTATCTAACGTGATTCTCTTAGCTCTTTGTAAATCTCTCTTATTATGTTAGTTCATGCAAACCGAGAGCGTTCTGGTAAAAAGAGGTGAACTGTTGAACTATTGATTCTAAAAGGCAAGACTTTCAGAAAATCAAATTTTAGCGTAATTGTTTTTTCATGATACAAAAGTTGGTATGTGTCTACGTATGCTCTATTTACACTTTTTGCTTAATAATATGGTCATATGTGTTGCAGAAAGAATACTCATACGATAGAATTTTGAACTAAAATGTAACACAATTGCGCATATAGAATGCATACAGATTATGATTACTTTATATTTATAAATTATAAAACAAGGGATCTGTGTAAGCATATCGCCTTAAGATGGTAAAAAGAAATAAATACAAAAAAATATATAGTTTTTATTGCCTAGAGTGGCAGCATTTTCACGTCTGACGCCTATTACAACGCCTGGTACATTATGAAGAATAAAAACACACCGGGTTCATATTTAACTCATTTAATAAAAAATGTATGGGCTGGCCACAATGTGATTAATTTGCCAACCTAACTTATAAATTTTAATAACACAATTGTTGTACACAAATTTATTCTTCTGTTTAAAAGACTGGTAGGTCTGCTTGGAATCAAACTTTGTTTTGCTCACAAAGATCAATTTACTCCTATGCGCTGTTTAATGTGATGCTACAAAAGACTGTCCACCAAAGTGTTTTATTTTTTATAACATTCCATATCTATGCCCTTACATGACCAATTCTTAAATACACCATTGCTAAATCAAGTTAAAATGTACAAAAATTAATTAAATAATGGTACACACATTTCTTCAAACAGATCAAAGAAGTATAAAATAATACTTGATGGATATCAGTTTGGATTCAGAAAAGGATGAGGTATAATATTTATCTGAAAACTAAGCTGAAAGCCTGTCTGAAACGGACATAATTTCAAAGATGGTCATTGACAACAATGACTTCCGTCTGCAAATATAAAAAGGGAATACTTGAAATTAAGGCTTCTTATGAGATTGGTGTTAATTTCATTTGATTTCCTGCTACATTTCATGAATCGAATCTTTGTAGAGGGGAAAATAAAGTCACAAATATTTAGTTTGTTTTGAATCTTTTAAATTTATTTCTTTATGTCTATAAACGTATTAATCATATGCAGTAACAATGATAAATGCTTGCTTTCTATGTTTAAAGGCGAACACATAATTGAGTATTTCCAGCTGGATTTGTCGAAGAAGACACAGTTGGTATAATGTCACCTTCTTGGTTTTGTTTCCATTTTTGATTTGTTTTACGGGGCACCAACACAGTTAAGGTAATATGGCACTGAAACAGGAAAAATGATTTTGTTACAAACTTAAAGCAACAACAGGGGTTAAAACCAACACCTGCTGGAGCTAGAGGTGCATATACTCCAGTAATTAGTACCCCATTATGACCACGCAAAGTTAAACATTGACTGCAATTCTGATGCCTTAACCAGTAATTTTATTCTTTAATTCGTTGGTTTAATGTTTGCCAGTTGGAGACAAATATTTGCTCTCATTGTTACAAAAAATAATCTATTAGTTACTGTAATAAATTTTGAGATCGTTTAAGGTTACAACCAAACACAGTAAGTTTTAGCGCCTTTAAAGTACAAAGCATATTTTAGTTATAACATTTTTAAGATGTTATAAATATTACATTAAGATGTTTTAATTATTACATCATATAAATGAGATGAAATAATAATCTATTTACTCGTATGAACATTTACAAACAAGGCCCACATGATAATAAGTATGAATATAAATATATATTGTAAGAAATAAAAATTCGATTAATATACTAGTTAAAGAGGGTCAATATGCCTTAGTCGTGCCTAAACATCTAAAGAAGCAAGAAAACACATTAAGTGCCACCGTCCGGTAGCTCTTCTGCAGATGTTAATACACCAGCAAAATTGCATTAGCATTAATCTAGCATTCAATTAAACATCTGATGCCGATGACTCCTCGTTTCATAACTTGGTTATTCCAATAAAAAGCTGGTATCATCATGCTTTTCACGATTGAATGCAATATCATTTGACAGTTATGTTTAGATAATGAAATAACAGCGCGTGCTTGTGTAATGTTATCCGTTAATACCTTATCTAGTCTATATACAGGAATAATACATAAATTGATTGTTGACAATTAACTATGTTACAAATGAATAATCATTTCCAAAATAGTATTACTAATAAGCTTAATATGCTAGTATGATTAAAGGTTACCAAAAACTAGGTTAATTTATTATTATTATTAAATTTGGTCGAAAATAAATAGTTTATATAAATGATGAAGAATGGTGAAATAACAGTTTTAAAATGCTACGTCAAACAACCATAGTTTGTTACATTAATTATTAGGATAATACACACCTGTGACACAATTCGACTTTCAAAGATAGGTCTTCGTAACCTTTGTATCCAGTTTTTCTATACTAAAATACCAGACATATTAAACAAAATATAATTGACCATACTAAATCAAATAAATGTCACAGGTGGAGAGCCAAATCAATATAAGCCCACGATATTACAAACATTTCCGCAATAATGCTTAATATGTAACTAATGTTTAGAAGCCAGTGATACCTTGTAAGACAAGAATTACTTTGTTGTGTTCTTTATTTTGATATAAGTTTCTCTCTTGCAAAACTGGTCGATAAGTATTTTGAGACTACTAATTACGGATGATCTTTGTGTTAAGAACATTTTAACCCAGTTCGAACCGTTTTATTTGTAACCTTGATGCCCTTTATATCTGAATTCATAGTGACAAGTATGTCATTGATGTGTAAAGAAATGGAGAGGAACTGTTTTGAATATATCTGCAGCTTTAAACACTTGCTTGACGAAACAATTTTTGTAGTAATAGAAATTTTTATTATGTAATTATTTAACTCTTTCATACTTGAGTGATCATAACAAATTGTATAAAAATGCAATTGAATACATGAAGTAAATGTTGAATACATAAAGCCATTGTTGAAGATACTAAGAAGACAATGTTAAAAACGTGGAACAAATGTTGAATACACGCAGATAATGTTGATTACATGGAGTTAATGTTGAGTACATGTTCGCTGCTTTTGTTTTATAAACCATGTGCCAAGAAATAAGCAAAATATTTTTTTCACTAAAACTAATATTAATCATTTTTGATAAGCTTCTGTTTCCCTCGCTAAAAAAACTTAACAATATGACCACGTGACTTGCAGTCTAAAAGTGTTACTGTAAAATAACTTTTATAAAAAGAACAGATACGCTGTCTACTTCAGAATTATCGATCGTTGTCAATTAAGTGACACTATTTGGTCATTTTTTATGAAGAAAATAAGACAGCCTAATTTTTCAGTCTAATTCAATATTATTTTAGGAAACCTATCTTTGAGCTGATTTAATTTAATTAAACGCCTTGTAGACCTCTTTAGTAAGTTCTGTCAGTCGCGAGATTTATAACTAGAAGGGACAAAATATAGATTTCTTTTTTTATCTGTTGTTTCAACAGATTTACAGAAAATAAAATTGATTTTAATAAAAAATAGCTGTCTTACAAATGACTTAATTACAATTCTGCTAATTATACCCCATACGTGTTAAATTAATACTATCATTAAATTTGATCTACAGCTACTACTATTATAAACTTAACGACTTGTCCCTGACGGGGTTTGCGCCCATTCGGCTAGCGATCATTAGATAACTAGTCCGACTTTACCTTACTAGAGTGTTTTCATTAACCTTGCTTGCTTTTCAATGTTTATTAAACATCATTTACAATATTATTGTAACCGTGACTTCAAATATGATTCCGGAATGTTTAATATATTAAATACAATTTGCTATATTATTTTTAAATAGGTAGTTCCCTTTCCTACGTCAGCACGCCTCTGTAACAGTCATATAGTGCATATAATCTAAGAACAAATATTAAGGATAATTGTGATAATTATGAAACAAACCTACATATAATCTACGAGCATATACAATGTACTAATGAAACTCGCAGTAATTATAAAACAAATATACCTCTTGAGAGAAAATGGATCTTAATATGAGTGGAAACCTCTGTGTAATTAAACGTGATTAATGATTGTTACTACATTTTACTAAAAGGGGAAATTTAACAATTAAGTGTGCTATTGGCTCGATAAATGCCTTATCGCGATAATGTCAAATGTTTGAGTACTAAGCGTGATATTGCCAAATGCTTGGGTGCTTAGCGTGGTAATGTAAAATGCTTGGGTGTCTAGCGTGATAATGTCTCATGCTTGGGTGCTTAGCGTGATAATGTCTCATGCTTGGGTGCTTAGCGTGATAATGTTTCATGCTTGGGTGCTTAGCGTGATAGTGTCTAATGCTCGAGTTCTTTGTTTGATAATGTCAAATTATTGAATGTTTGGCCTGCTAATCCAAAATGTTCCAGTGCTTAGCGTGATTATGTCAAATGCTTGAGTGCGTAGCGTGATAATGTCAAATGCTTGGGTGCTTAGCATGATAGTCTCTGGTACTTGGGTGTTAAGCGTGATAGTGTCTAATGCTCGAGTTCTTAGCGTGGTAATGTCTAATGCTTGAGTTCTTTGCGTGATAATGTCAAATGCTTGTGCTTAGCGTGATTATGTAAAATGCTTGAGTGCTGAGCGTGATAATGTCTAATGACTGAGTGCTGAGCATGATGGTGTCTAATGTTTTAGTTCTTAGCGTGATAATTTCAAGCGCTTGAGTGCTTAACGTGATAATGTCTAATGCTTGAGGAACTAACGTGATAATGTCAAATTCGTGTATGCTTAGCGTATTACGTGAGTGCATATCGTAATAATGTCAAATGTTTGAGTGCTTAGCGTCATTGTGTCAAATGTTTGAGTGTTTAGCGTAATAGTGTCTAATGATTAGGTGCTACTAAACAGTTTCTTATACTTAATCATTCTAAAGCAATATTTATCGTGCGAAAAGATCCTACATTAATATGTGATATTTTCAGTCAACGTTAAAAATGAGAAAAATGGAATCAGTAAAAAAGCCCAAAACGACAAAATTGAAATTGTTGCAGAGTTTGTTTGATTGAGCCTGTTCATGGATTGTACTGGAATATGCAAGTCACAGTCTACGCCCTCTAGCACAAGCTTTAGCAGAAATCAAGATTTAAACATTAAAATGGTGAAATTTTAAATTTAAAAACCACAGCAAATGTGTTTAATGTAAAGCTTAAATATGTTGAAAATTAAAAAGTTCGTATTTTTTTGTCAAGACACTCCTCATCTAACCATTTCTGACCCAGACAAGTTGATTACTTGTTTCACACTTATAACTGTCTATGGTTATTCTTTTTATGAGGAAATTTATCAAAATGTATGGACAGGTTACCACAAGTGTCATTTACTGACCTTACTTATAAATGACAATAATACAAATGATGCCTTTGAGTAATAATTCTTTTATTTAAAAGGTCTGGAAATGTCTTCTTGAAAAAAAAGATGATCAAGTTTTGTGTGCAATAAAGTTAAGTAGACCTTTCTTGTTCTAACTGTATACAATTTGAAGGCATGTGATGCCTTAGAAAACATTACATAATATTCATCTTCAGAAAAGGCAAACATTTGTCTTATTATATTTTAATAAAGAACTTAGAGCATTTAAAATGTTAACACTTGCATAGATAAGCGTTGGAAAGGAAGGGAACTAATTTGTCATTAAGGTAAGCAAAATGTACGATAAAGGGGTATTACACTAAATCAGTTACTCAAAGGCTATAGAAGCAAACGATAGCTCATCTATATGGCAAATGAGTGCTCTTTTCTTATTTGTTTTTTGTTCTTTCTGTTTTGAAGCTATACAATGACACCAAAAGAGGCTTAAAATTTGGAAAAGTAGACATTGTAACATTTTTCGGGCTTAATGTTTCTTTAAAACATAGCTGTATGCAAAGTTTTTCTAAATTGCATATACATATGCTCTTTCATAACTGTGTTTGATTGTTCAAAGAATAATCATATTTCAACAACCCCTAAAAGAGCTAATACATTACACACTAATACTTTCGTATAACGCATGATGTATATCCATTTTGAAAATGAGTTAGATGATAAAGTATAATGCTATTGAAAACTAAGCACAAAAATGTCTTATGGCAAACTTTGCCTAAAGACTTATGTCGTCTCAAGGAAACATAGATCATTTTCTAAATGAATATTGACAAGAATGACTTCCGTCTACATATATCAAAGTAAAACTTACCCCTATGGCTTCATGGGAGGCTTCATGGGAGGTGAATGTCAACTTCACTAGGCTTCCTGCTTCATTTAATGAAGGCAATATGTTTTGAAAAGTATCTAATGTTACCGATAATTTGATTAAGATTTCATTGACATTTTGTGTAGTATTTCGTTAAAATAGGTTTTGTATTTTTTACATAAAATATTTTTTCTTAATTTGTACATGGGCATGTAGACAACAATGATGTACATTTGTACAAACTGTATGAAAAATTATTTCAATTTTGTAAATTAAATTCAAAGAATGAACAGTAAATTCACATAACACAATATATCGTTTTACACAGTCATGTGACAGTCCTTTTGTTAAGTGTTATCGTTGGCATAATATTTCAAATGTTTCATGTATAATAACAAAATATACTTGACAATTTTGTTAAGCAGAAAGAATCCTGGAATGCAACTGAATGTTTTGTTTTAAATACTATATTTATATGACAAAACTCATTTGCACTTGTATGGGACCATTCTTTTTTTTTGGTCAGTCGCATTGGAACGTCTCAAGGGTATATTGATATATTTTGGACCAAGAAATTAAACTTGCTTATATATAATGTTGCTAAAGGATTGACTTTAATAGTTGAGCCATCTGCATTGCAGCTACAGTTTATTCCTACGTGATCGCAAGAGGCGACTAAATGTGTTAAAATTACTGCAGTCTTTGAGCTCCTGCAGGTGAGGTGCTCTGACTCCCGGTGTTGCTTTGATTTTTTACGACCCAAACGTGACGTGAGCCAAATTATTTTTTTTTTTTTGCGCCATATGACATAATACTGTGTTCATGCGCGCACCGTACATCAAATTAAAATATATTTCTGTATATTTCAATTAATTTGGAATCTTTGAAAGTTACAAAGAGAATTGAAAGCAAATACATTTTGCTTCTTCGAATTACATACAATAAGCTTATTTTTCTACATGTATTTTATAAAGACATAATTATCATCTGTATACAAACATGTATAAACATGCCCTCTACACTAACACAAGTGAATACAAATTAAAGATACTATGTATATAGTCTAGAAAATAAAATATTAAAGAAATACACTCAAAATTAGTAGCTTATAAAAAGATTCATAGTATATTAAATTTTTAAATAATTTCACATGCTTATATGATATAAAAACCTCAAATAAATTAGTTTAATTCATACAATTTGAAAATAAATTTCAGTTTGATTAAATGCGGAATCCGCTCCTGGATCCTAGTGTAAAGTTCTTTGCTCAAGAAAACAAATTGACTTGCGACTGACGGGTATTGAACCCATGCCGCAAGAACTCATACGGAGATAGCTTTTTATATCGATTCTAGTATTTAACAGGATTATACGCGCTTGTGATACAATTTTGCTTTGAACTGAAAGTAAAGTGCTTGTTACCTTTATTCGTTGTAACGTAAAACAGAAAATGTGATCAAACATGATAATTGTAATTGTTTTTTCTATACAAAATAATGTCACAGATGGAGAGCAAATCAAATATAATCTTTCCAGGTTACAGTTATGCCCAATATGTTTTATGTGTTAACAGTGTTTGAGACCGCTGATTTCAATGGTTATTGTTTCGTTTTGTGCTATTTTTTGTTACAACATTTACTATACACGTGTCGTTTAGCATTTTGAGACATCTTATACTGAATTCAAATTAGACGTGCTAAAATGTTTTCATTTTGTAATGTATTTCGGTTAAGTATTTTTACATGTAACTAAGAATATTTTACTTTTTAAAATAAAAGTTTTGTTAAATTGTCATACTTTTTGTTGTGCTCTTAAAAAGAAAATTAAGGGATGTGCAATTATGTCGTTTCTTTTGATTATATAACATGGACAACCCGGAAGTCTTTGTCGTAAAACGCTTTACGAGCAAAATAGATGCAGACTGATATTAGCAAATAAAAATGTAATCTCCTATATTGTAATTATGTTCCTAATTGTAATTTGTTTGATCATTTGTACTGATTCTTTAGGATTTTGTACCTTTAAGTCCAATCATTACATACTTATTTGCAACGACATGTTGACAAATTCAAAGATTGCGAAAGCACTTTCATTCTTAAACTGTTTCAATCAATGGTAACTAGGATTAAGCAATGCAGCTTCATTATCCTTTTCCCTGACCAGGTTCTTTACTTTTGGTTTCTTTTATATTTTGGTAGTGAAACTTTCAATGGACTGCTACAAGTGCAAAGCTGGGAAAATACAATACACAATTTCACCAGGTTATAGGTTAAGGCAATTACATAAACAACTGTTATAGTTGTGTTTTCTATTGCTAAGAGTTGAGTGAATCAGAAGTGTAGAAAAGCCAATAACGACAAGTTTATCAGCATTACACCTCTCTCGTTCAGGTCTTCGCAGTTATAGCTCGTACTATTTACTTTTATCCGCCAAGAGCATGTGAACACTGAACAAGTATACATCACAATTGGATAATAAATTATTCCTAACAAATGGAATGTGTTTGTAACAGCAAAATAGTAGAATAATATCTTGACTGCCAACGAACTTGTTAATTTGGAAATAACTCTTAGGACAGAAAGGTAATCAGGTTATCTAGAACTTTTATTTTCAAAAATTACAACTTTTCATATATCTAGATAAAAAGATAATTCTTTTTTAGGTAGAATATTTTAATTGCTTATATCATTACAATAGTTTTCATATTAAAACGTGAAAATTTTGTAAAGGAAAAAATCAATTACGTAATAAAAATGAAGGCGTGTCCTTTTTTGTGAATTAATGTACATGAACATGACACATCCGAATAAAAATAATTATATATTAATAAACTGTTTCATAAACTTTAGAAACATTTATTTTTATTACATTATATCTCTCTACCTTGGACATATGTCTCCTGCAAATTCATATTTACATTCAATCGTTATTGTTCGTGAATTTCTAATTTTCATTGTACATTAATATAAATAAGCAAAATTGTTTCAAAATGAAAATATATGAAATGATGACCTTATTATAATGATAATTGGTACTTAACTTTCAGATAGTGCGATGGTATTGTTTGCTTATTAAAAAAAATAAGATAAAATACTTGAAAATGATCGCAATGGTAAAACTAGAATAATGATCAATGGGCACGGGTTCTTATGTGATCTTGTTTCGCTGTTAACCGTGCTAGTTTTCTAGAAAGCCTTGTCTAGGACGAATGTAAATACTAACACTGCAATTAACAAAATAAAATGATGAAAATGTTTATGTCAGTAAAAAATCGAAATTTTGAAGAAAAACCACAAATAAAATTAAACAATCTTGTGCCGACTTCTATCCCCATCCTGTTCATTATTTTAGTGACATTTTGTCATTATAGTCGGAAGAATAAGACAGCTTCATAACTCAAGGAACAACACAGCTTCATAACTCAAGGAACCATTAAGTTCAATCGTGTTTGTAAAACCAAACTAAGCTGACACTAATTGTACGGATGTCAACTTTATTTCATTTAGTCAGGTCATGTTACAAACGAAAGCTTTGATTAGAAGAGAGAAGCTTTAAAGCGTTGCAAAAAACGTTTGTCACTTAAGACTATGTTTTGCAAAAAACAATAAATAATGCCTTCAAGAATTTCTATTTCAAGACATAAGAACAGAGGGAAGTGTTAAAACAATGCAACATGCAAATACATTGTATATGCTAATCGCAATAAACAATTCTTTCAGGAATTTCCATTACAATTTCACGACATTAAAACAATTTTTATTAATAACTACCTTTTCATTTGATTTCGAAATATATTTTTATTAACTGATATGGCCAGGCTTGAAAATACTTGTTAACTGTAGCAAATGTAATAATTGTAAAAAAAAGCTCTAACCTGCTGAAACCGGAAGTGATTAGCTCTTGTCTCTGATGTAGAGACAGACCAGCCTGCACATCTAATGATGCTATGTGATTGATCTCTATACTGTTGGCTGAAAAACTTAACATTTTTATATTAGTATCGCCACAATTTAGCAAATTAATTGTCCCGATAATGAAATTTACGACATTCAGCAGGTGATGGGTAAGATATAGTTATGATTTAGCTATTTGTGATAATAATCAATTATGCTGAATAATTTACCTTATTTTGTATCATTGTCTAATAAGGAAAGGTTATCCCTTAATTCTCTGTCGAAAGGGTTTTACCTCAATTTTCCTTACTCTCTGACATATATTATATCCTAATAAAGTTTTATTAATGTCTACTCCTTAAAATTGTTTTAAATGTTTTTACATTGTTCCAATGTATTTTCGTAGTAAGTAAATCAGCTTTTAGTAAATCAGATAATAATTTGTGAACTTATGAAAATGTTTTATGTATAACAGTTTCAATTACCGTCACTACACATTGTGACCAACTTGATTTTTTGCTACAATAAAATATGTTTTGTGTGGAACTACTTTTGCCATTACCGCCACTACTCTTTGAGACAAACTTGATTTTACTTGGCCAATATATTGTTTCCGTCTTCTATTTCAATTGACACAAGTCCATTAATCAAACTAGAACGGCACTCTACCAACCAAGTTTCTGACACTGGAAATAAATTGTAATCATAAAAGTGGGTATTGGTAAAAATTATTTCTTATCCCTTCGAAAAGTACTGAAATTGAGTGCTAGAAAACGATCAAAATGGAATTATATCTTTTTCAACTGACACATTTTTAAATATATATGCAACAAATAGGGTTCATAAAGTCCGAAATAGTTTCTTTTCCAGAATTACTGTATAAGTATGTTAAATGTTTTATATTCATGTTATCAACATGTTACCTTGTAAACTCTGGTCACAACATTTCTAATCCATGTTAAAGAGTGATGAGAGTAAAGTCAATATTGGTTAATATTGATAATGAGAAAATTACTTTCACAAAAATGAAATTGATTAATATTTTGCAAATACTTTAAACGACATGGATTGTGACTAATATTTATTCGTACATAGATTACAAGGGAGTCAAGGTATAGTGGCATATTTAAAACTGTACAGGCCTTTTTTCAAAAGTTCAAACTCCTGTTTCTTTAATATTTTCAATGAAAATCTTATCTTGAAAAATGAATAGGAAAAGTTTTATTTTAGGACAACTTTTTAAACCATTGTCAAGTGTTTTGCTTTAAAACATGTTTAACTAAACAAGAAAATATTCACACAAAACAATTAGAAATGTTATGGTAAAATGTTTTTTTCGTTGTACTTAGTAACCTAGGCAACGGCATGGTTCATAGAATTACACCCAGCAGCAAGTATTTTGTATTGACTTTAATAACTATCGCAACAGTTTTGTCCTTAATGTGTTTTATTGATAGTTCTCTAAACCTGCATTATGTTTGTAATCGATGAAGTACTTTCTTGTTTATTCTAAGCATTGACATTAAACAAAACATCATATAGAATGGTAACTCTCTAGGATTTTTTTTTATTTAAAAAAGAATTACTATTCCAAATATATTTTTGCAATAATCCCGTAGAACTAGATAGATGTCGACCAAAAATGAATACAGAACAGGAAAGTGCTAACGATAATTAACGTAACGCTCTCCGATCATGTCATTTGTCTTTGAGACAAGTTACGCCACACGTTTCTGTCTTGCTACCATCTGTTTTTTTTCTCCTAATTCGGGATAATTTATTGGAATCTAGGGAGATGTCAAGACGACTGTTTGCGACCTAGTTGATGTAATCATAAATCATTCCAATAATTGGTATTTCTGTAAGTAATTTGTATCGTCTACCATCTGCATGAGAATAATAATCATCTTGTAATAATTTTCTTATGAAGAAAAATGCGTTTTGCAACTGGAACATTAACATGTATTTAGTAACATATTTCATTTTTGTAAACTGTGGACTTATAATTTTAAACAGGAAATTGGTTCCTTTACTTAAACCAAGTGAAGGACCATTTATTCCAAAACATTTAAATCATCTTAGTGAACTAAGATATGTATGTGAGGTTACAATATCAGACTTTGATGAACGATTATTTTCTAGTGTTTTGGGATACAGAACTTTCCTACGTTTATCTTATCCAAAGAGGAAATATGCGAAACTAAGTAACTCGTTACATAACAGAATCTAAACGGAATGGTAATTCAAATAAACATATTATAAACTTACTTCAATTTGTTTCCTTATTGTTCTCTTTTCAGTTAATTAAATCGATTTCGCTCTTTTTATTTTTTAAGCTAAAAGCAAGTTTGGATTTCTATTAATAGATTAGGTGAAATGCCTCAGTAAAATTATTCTATAAACTATAAGGTCAATTATGTATGTTTATATTCAGTACTTGATTTATTGTAATATGAAAATTGTTATCAAAGTCATATGTTTATAACGTACTTTTATGGAAAAAAATATGAACTATTTTGGTTAGAAAGTACACCATCTTCCAGAGCCTATGGTTACCTAACCATTGTATTGATTTCATTTATAGTAATTGAATGGCTTATAAACGGTTTTTGCATCTAAAGAAATAGTCAAAACCTTTACGGTAAAACAGAGAAAAAACAGTATCCCTAAAGAAAGCTGAAAAACAACAGAATTATAGATATTGTAGGCTCGGTTTGATTAAGCCTGTTCATGGACGGTACTGGAAAGTGCAAGTTACCGCCCACGCCCCTTGCACCGGCTTAAGCAGAATTCAACATTTACACATGCAAATGTGAAATTTTAAATGAAGAAACATCCGCATATGTGTTTTAATGTAAACCTTAAATATGTGTAGACACTCCAGCTCTATTTCTCACCGAGACAAGTTGATTACTCGTTTCACACTTGTAACTGTCTATGGTTATTCTTTTTATGAGGAAATTTATCAAAATGTATGGACAGGTTTCCACAAGAGTCGTTTACTGATCTTATTTGTAAATGACAATAATACAAATGATGCCTTGGAGTCATTATTCTTGTATTTAAAAGGTCTGGAAACGTCTGCTTGAAAATAATGATGATCAAGTTTTGTGTGCAATTACTTTCAGCAGACCCTTCTTGTACTAACTGTATATAATTTGAAGGCACGTGATGCCTAAGAAATAATTACATAATATTCATCTTAAGAAAAGGCATACAATTGTCTTATTTTATTTAAGTAAAGAACTAAGAGCATGTAAAATGACAACATCTGCATAGATTAGCGTCGGAAAGGAAGGGAAATAATTTGTCATTGAGTTAAGCAAAATGTACGACAAAGGGGTATTACACTAAATAAATTACTCAAATGCTATAGAAGAAAACGATAACTCATCTATATGGCAAATTAGTGCTCTTTGTTTGTTTTTTGTTTGTTTTTGTTTGGTTGTTTTTGTTGTTTTTATTTTGAAGCTGTAAAATGACACCAAAAAATTGAAGGCCTAACATTTGATAAAAAAGAAACAGAAATTGTAGCATTTTCCGGGCTTAAACCATAGTTGTATGCAAAGCAAGTTTTTTCTAAATTTCGTATACATGTATATGCTTTGCTTAACTGTGATTGTTCAAAGTTTTACTCTTTCTTATAAGTTGACATATTTTAACAACCCTAAAAAGAACTAAATACATTTTTGCATGATTTCCATCGATTTTGAATATGAGTTAGATGATTAGGCACAATGCTACTAAAAACTAAACACAAACCTTTGCCTTGTGACAATCTTTGCCTCGCGACTAATGACGTCTCAAGGAAACATAGATCATTTTTCAAATGACTATTGACAAGAATGACATCCGTCTACATGTATGAGAGTAAAATTTACCCATATGGCTTCATGGGAGTCATGGCAGGTGAAATTTTCATCTTCGTTAGGCTTCCTGCTTCATTTGATGAAGACAATATGTTGAGTATAGAGATAGCTTTTTATATCCACCCTAGTGTTTAACAGAATTATATGCCTTTGTGGCACAATTTTGCGTTGAACTCAAAGTAAAGTGCTAGTTACCTTTTTTATTTGTTGTAACATAAAACAGAAAATGTGATCAAACATGATAATTGTAATTGTCTTGTTCTATACAAAATAATATCACAGATGGAGAGCAAATCAAATATAATCTTTCCAGTTTACAATTGAACCTGTCATGCTTTGTTTGAGAAGGCTGACTTCAATGGTATTTTTTTCTGTTACAAAATCTACACGTGTCGTTAAGCATTTTGAGTTATCTTATATTGAATTCAAATTCAACGTGTTAAAATATTAATATAATGTAATGTATTTCGGTTAAGTAAGTATTGATGTACATGTAACAAAGAATATACAATGAATATTTTACTTTTTGAAATAAAACGTTTTGTTAAATTGTCATAATTTTGTTGCTTATTTTTGCTCTTAAACAATGAAAATTAATGAATGTGCAAATATTAAGTTTCACTTGATTATGTAAGGTAAACAACTTGAAGAGTCTTTGTCGTAAAACGTTTAAATAGCAATTTGAAAGATGCAAACTGTTAATAAGAAATAAATATAAGCAAATAAAAATGTAATCTCCTATATTGTAATTGTGTTCCTAATTGTAATTTGTTTGATCAGTTGGACTCATTCTTGAGTATTTTGTACCTTTACGTTCAAATCATTACATACTTTTTTGCAAAGACATGTTGACAAATACAAAGATTACAAAAGTACTTTCATTCTTAAGCTGTTTGAATCAATGACTTTAATATCCTTTTCCCTGACAAGGTTCTTCACTTTTGGTTTCTTTTGTATATTGGTACTGAAACTTTCAATGGACTGCTCCAAGTTCAAAGCCAGGCAAATACATTACACAATTTCACCAGGTTATAGGATAAGGCAATTATTTAAACAACTGTTATAGTTGTGTTTTTTATTGCTAAGAGTTGAGTGAATCAGAAATGTAGAAAAGCCAATAACGACAAGTTTATCAGCATTACACCTCTCTCGTTCAGGTCTTCGCAGTTATAGCACGTACTATTTACGTTTATCCGCCAAGAGCATGTGAACACTGAACAAGTTAACATCACAATTGGATAATAAATTATTACTTAGAAATGGAATGTGCTTGTAACAGCCAAATAGTAGAATAATATCTTGACTGCCAACGAAATTGTTAATTTGGAAATAACTTTAAGGACAGAAAGGTAATCAGGTTATCTAGAACTTTTATTTTCAAAAATCCCATTTTTCATATATCTAGATAAAAAGATAATTCTTTTTTAAGTAGATTATTCTCATTACTTAGGTCATTACAATAATTTTCAAACTAAACATAACAATTTTGTATAGGATAAAAATCAATAACGTTATAGAAATAAAGGCTTCCCCTTTTTGTAAATTGGTGTACATGAACATGACACATCCGAATAAAACATATATATTAATTAATAAACATTTTCATTAACTTTAGAAACGTTTATTTTCATAACATTATATATCTCTACCTTTGACATATTTCTCGTGCAAATTCATATTTATATTTAATCGTTATTGTTCGTGAATTTTTAATTTTCATTGTACTTTAATATAAATAGCAAAATTGTTTCAAAATGCAAATATATGTAATAAAAAAGAGATTCCCTTATCATAATGATAATTGATAATTAAGTTTCAGATAGTGCGATGGTATATTTTGCATTATGATTGCAATGGTAAAACTATAATCATGATCAATGGGCACTGTTCTAATGTGAACCTGTTTCGCAATTTACCGTGCTAGTTTTATAGAAAGCCTTATCTAGGACATGTAGGACGAATACTGCAAATAACAAAGTAAAATGATAAAACTGTATATCTCTGTAAAAAATCGAGATTTAGAAGAAAAATCACAAATTAAGTTAAACAATCTTGTGCCGACTTTTATTCCAATCCTGTTTGTTATTTTAGTGACATTTTGTCGTTATAAGACAGCTTCATAACTCAAGGAACCATTAAGTTAGATTGTGTTTGAGAAACCAAACTAAGCTGACACTAATTGTACGGATGCCATTTTTATTTCATTTAGTCACTACATGTTACAAACGAAAGCTTTGATTAGCAGAGAGAAGCTTTAAAGCGTTGCAAAAACGTCTGTAATTTAAGACTATGTTTTGCAAATAACAATAAATAATGCCTGAAAGAATTTCTATTACAATACATAAGAAATGAGGGAAGTGTTAAAACAATACAAAAATGTCTGTAACTTGAAATTATATTGCTTTCATTGATTTCCATATTCAAACCATTAAAACAATAATAATTCATTGTCCATGTGAATTTGAATTATATTCTTATTTACTGATATGGCTAGACTTGCTGTTCAAATACTATAATTAACTTTATATATCAGTTCAATGAAAAGAAACATTTTTCTTTAGCTTTCGACGTTTAGTCTTCTTAAGAAAAAAATCGCGTTTATAAAATAACAAATGACAAATGAAATTCTAACAACTTTATAATTTATAATTAATGTATTTCTTTCTCTGTTGAAACCGGAAGTGATTAGTATTTGCATCTAGTGTAGAGCAAGACAAGCCTGCATATTATTAATGCAATGTGATAAGAATTTTTACTGTTGGCAGAAAAACTTTACATTTTATCTCCATAATTAAGCAAATTAATAGTTCCGATAATTAAAAAAAAAATAAGAAATTCAACAGGTTAAGGTTTAGATATATATAAGGATTGTTTTTGTGGTTATAGAGCTGAAATTTAAAATGTGTGGAAAATAACAATAATGCATGCATCGTTTTATACTCTGATATGAATTCCTAGAAATGTTCGCGGATACAATATTTCGCAGTTTCTACAACGTCACGGATTTGTAGTAACCGCGAATTACGCGAATATTAAGTCGCTTCGGCCTAAATTACAATTTTAGGCTACGTTTTTGATGTTTGGTGTTTTTGTTTTTGCCTGTTGGGTACTTTTAATTCTTTTCTTTTTTTTGACAAGTCGCGCCTAAAGCGCTACGTTACTCGATACCTTTTCATCTATTGACTAGTCTAACACGGACGGTTGTTCCGTAAACCCTTTTTTACGGTGGCACAAAGGTGACATGTGTGTATGTTTTTATTTATCTCGTGGCCACGAGTTACTAAGTCGTGGGAACGCGATAATCAACCAATCAGAATACAATATATATATAATGAGTTTTTTTAAACTTAACAACTTACTTTTACATGCAACATAAAACTTTATAAAATACTGAAGATACTAGTATTCACTTTGAACTTGTCTTTAGAATCATATTCTGAAAGTCACCTTCCATGGCCTATCAGACATTAATTTTGACTATAGCCCTTTGTTGGGACAATTTTGTGATCGAATTAATCAGTTTGTACGTACTACGGCCTGTTAACCTTGTTTATACGATAACATGAGAAGGAATAAGTCCTGGTTTATTTTATTTTGAAGGGACATTGCCCATTGACAGTAGATAGCCTATAAGGTAGAATCCTTGTCTAATGAATAAGTTAGAAGGGATAAACCAAAATTTATATATATAACCCAGAAAGATCATTGCACTTGATCAGTAGATGACATCTAATAATTTTGAGGTAATTGGATCAAAAATCAGGGTCACAGTGACGCTAAATGTAAAATTATTGACCAGTCAATAAGTTGTATAAATGGCACTTTTACAGGCTAGTGAAGTAGGGGCATCTTTGTACTATAGCACATGTCTAGTTAATTGAGGAAATTCATATAAATGATTAATCCGATTGGTTATTTATCACGTGGCCACGACTCAGTAACTTGTGGCCACGACTCAGTAACTCGTGGCCACGACTTAGCTATCTCGTGGCCAGGACTTAGTAACTCGTGGCCACGACATAGTATCTCGTGGCCACGTCTTAGCTATCTCGTGGCCACGACTAAGTAACTCGTTGCCACGACATAGTTTCTCGTGGCCACGACTTAGCCATCTTGTGGCCACGACTTAGTAACTCGTGGCCACGACATAGTATCTCGTGGCCACGAGATAAATAAAAAACACACACATTTCACATTTGTGCCACCGTACATTTTACTAATTTACTTACCTTTTCCACCATGTGATTAAGTAAGCTTTTATTCTCATATGTTTTTGTGTAAGTGGATTATAATTAATATTCTGCACATTTATGTTTTTATTTGGTTGTAGCTAGAAATGTTGGCGGATTTGTTATAAGTGACATATTCGCGGCTATAAAGATTCGCGGAAGCATGCCTACCGCGAAAAGCGCGAAAACGCGCGAAATCTTTCCTAGGAATGTGTAGTTCCGATAATTAAAAATGTTAAGAAATTCAACAGGTTAAGGTTTAGATATATATATGAATTGTTTTTGTGATTATATAACTGCAATCATGTGTGGAAAGTAACCATTATGCATGCATCGTTTTATACTCTGATATGATGAAAGTGAGCTTATCGTATAGAAATGTTTAATTCTTTTCTATGCGATATCGGTATTCGGCTGCAAGTTGTCAAATTAAATTCAGCAACGTAAAATGTAAATGAAAAAGGGATGTTTATTGGCTTGTTTGAGTCATTCGGTTTATAGGAGGCAATGATAAGTGCATTCTCTTACAGTCACAATTGCAAAGAAAATCCATAATTGTATATTTCAAACACTCAGTTACATACGCCAATCAAATTGAATTTCATAGTTCAAAATCCGTGATTCGAAATGTTTTAAAACGTGTATGACAATTCAATATTTACTGCTAAATTATTTATCACATTTTGTATCAATGTCTATTATTGACAGGTTCTTCCTTAAATCTCTGTCAAAGCGTTTTACCTCATTTTTCTTATCTGTCTTACATATATTGTTTCCAAATCTAGTTTTATTAATATCTACCCCTTACAATTGTTTTATCATTTTATTTTGCAACAAACTATTTGTTGACAAAAATGATTTTTTTATACAGATTGTTTTTATACCAGCGCAAACCATTGACAACACATCTTTGTAAACGATACTTTAACATACCAGAAAATGAATACTTAACGTTTATTACACTCAAGATACATGTATTTTAATTGATGTGACCATAAACATGTTCTTTTAAACAATGGTAAACAAAATAAACACCTGTTACCAAATGCATTTGTCAAACAATGCTATATCAAAACAAATCTATAAAATATTTGAGTAAATCAGACAATAATTTGTGAACTTATGAAATGTTTTATGTATAACAGTTTCAATTACCGTCACTACACATAGTGACCAACTTGATTTCTTGCCACAATAAAATATGTTTTGTGTAAAACTACTTTTGCGATTACCACCACTACTCTTTGAGACAAACTTGATTTGACTTGGCCAATATATTGTTTCCGTCTTCTATTTCTCTTGACACGAGTCCATTTATCAAACTAAAACGACACTCTACCAACCAGGTTTCGTGTCCCTGGAAATAAATTGTAATAATAAAAGTGGGTATCGGTAGAGATTATTTCTTATCCCTTCGAAAAGTACTTAAATTGAGTGCTAGAAAACGATCAAAATGGAATTATATCTTGTTCAATTGACAGAACTTTTATACTTGCAACAAATACGTTTCATAAAGTCTCAAATAGTTTCTTTTACAGAATTACGCATTGTATTTGTATTTATGCAAGATTTTAAGATGCGAGAAGTTTTGGTTTATCCCTGTAACGATAGTTGTGGTAACTATAAATTTAAAATTATTTTTTTCAAATACGCGTGAAACGTAGTAACACCATGTAATGAAAGATATTCCTACAATAAAAGATAATAAAAATGCATTGTTCAATCTTTATCTTCGCCATTAGAGGTTTTATAAAGCTGATTCGATCATACATCATTTTATTTGTAAAAGTTATGGCAATTACTGTTCTAAGCAATGTATGTATAAATTAACTCATTTATAAAAGCTGACTTGACTGTTATGTAATAGTACATTACAAAAGTAATGCATAATTTTTTATTTCTATTTTTTTTTTCAAATACAAATTTATTTATTGTTTACACGTTAATAGAGTGTTTTTTTTTTGTTTTTTTTTGTTTGTTTTTTTTTTTGTTGTTTTTTTTTCCATAATTTAATTTTCTTATAATTTTTAAAATTAGAACTACTGAATTATAAAAATAATAAATAAGTAGGCATACTTTTGTTATGAACAATTTTCGAAATGTAACGTAATTATAAGTGCATTTATTAATTATAATTAACACTTTTTTTATATGTAACACTCCTTATGTAAGAACATATCTAAATTTCTGAAATGAATATGGGTTTTTTGACATTATATTGGGCTTCATAACTTGAAAATTTGTTTAAGAAGCCGATCTGACCTGACATTTATTATACTGATGGTAACGTTATTTTATGCACTTAATTCCTGTCAAGAAAGATCTCTAATGGAACGTGCCTTAAAACATTTCATGTCCAATTAAAAAGATTCAGAAAGTCATTTACAACTAATATGGTTTGAAATAGTATGACGTTCTAGCTGATACTTAAGATTTTGTTTGCATATGAAGGTGCAGATGTCAAGTAAACAACTTTTAAGATTTATCTTTTTATATTTACTTAAAGGCTGTTTAAGTAATAAGTATCAACAACATTATACATTTGTTTTGCTATCTTTAAACATAACAACCAAACACAGCAGTCGGTGTATTGTGACCAAATTTGTGCAATAAAAGTCAGATTGCCAACTTTCGTAATTTACATGGCATAATCTGTGTTTTATTAACTCATTACCTTTTCAATTTTTAACGAAGGAAACTACACATGTTATCAACACGTACATGTAAGCTCTGGTCATCATTATTGACAAGTGATGAGAGTAAAGTCAATATTGGTTAATATTTATAATGAGAAAATTACTTTCACAACAATGAAATTAATTATATTTTGCAAATATTTTAAAACGACTTGGACTGTGACTAATATTTATTCGTACATAGATTTCTAGGGAGTCAAGGTATAGTGGCATATTTAAAACTGTAGACCTTTTTTCAATAGTTCAAACTATTGTTTCTTAAATATTTCATAAACTCATAAAAACCTTCTTGAAACAAGAATAGTAAAAGTTTTATTTTAGGACAACTTTCAAACCATTGTCAAATGTTTTGCTTTAAAACATTAAAGAACAAGAAATATATTTACACATAACAAGTAGAAATGTTATGGTGAAATGTAATTTTTCGTTGTACTTAGTAACCTAGGCAACGGCATGGTTCATAGAAATACACCCAGCAGCAAGTTCTTAATGTGTTTTATTGATAGTTCTCTAAACCTGCATTATGTTTGTAATCGATGAAGTACTTTCTTGTTTCTTCTAAACATTGATATTAAACAAAAGCATCATAATAAATGGTTACTCTCAAGGTAAAAATGTTTTTATTGAAAATAGTATTACTATACCAAATATATTGTGCAATAATCCCATAGAACTCGATGTCGACGAAAAATGATTTCAGCTTACGATACAGAACAGGAAAGTGCTTACGATAATTAACGTAACGCTCTCCGATCATGTCATTATTCTTTGAGACAAGTTCGCCACACGTTTCTGTCTTGCTACCATCTTGATCTTTCCCCTAATTCGGGACAATTTATTGGAATCTAGGGAGACGTCAAGGCGACTGTTTGTGACCTAGTTTATGTAATCATAAATCATGCAAATAGTTGGTATTTCTGTAAGTAATTTGTTTCGTCTACCATCTGCCTGAGAATAATAATCATCTTGGAATAATATTCTTATGAAGAAAAATGCGTTTCGCAACTGGAACATTAACATGTATTTAGTAACATATTTCATTTTTGTAAACTGTGGACTTATAATTTTACATAAGAAATTGGTTCTTTTACTTTAACCAAATAAAGGACCATTATTCCAAAACATTTATATCATTTTAGTGAACTAAGATATGTATGTGAGGTTACAATATCAGACTTTGGTGAACGATTATTTTCTAGTTTTTTGGGAAACAGAACTTGATTTTCTACGTAAATAACTATATCTTATCCAAAGAGGAAATATTCGAAATTAAGTAACTTGTTACATAACAGAATGTAAACGGAATGGTAAACCTATATACATATTATAAAATGACTCTAATTTGTTTACTTATTGTTCTCTCTTCTGTTGATTAAATTCATTTCGGTCCTTTTTTATTTTTAAGCTAACATTCTATAAATGGCTTAGGTGAAATGCCTCAATAAATTATTCTATAGACAATAAGGTCAACTATGTAAGTGTATATTCAGTACTTGGTTTATTGTAACATGACATGTAACATGTGTTTAGCCTACACAGCGAATTCGTTGTGTGGTAGTAGTTGGTTTTTTTATTATAATACAAATCTGATGTGACTTTTTGCTGGCTAACAAAACTGTTAAATTATAAGTGATAAATATCAGTAAAAAACATTCAGGTTTAAACGCTTTTGAAAAGCCGATTTCAAATTTAGTTTGGCAAATGCTGTATCTATATCATTCTATTTAAAGAAACAATGATACCTGTTACTCAATAGCACTAAAGGGTCGTCCTATTTTATTTACTTCGGTCCATTACATTGTTTGCTAAAGCAATTGTGATGTTCTAGAAATATTTGTCAACGGAAGCCTCGACGGTTAAATATATTCATAGATTTACATATAGTAATAAATGTTAAAAAATATAATATAAATACATATTGAATTTAAATTTTAGATATATAATTTATATTTAAGTAAATCAGATGTTATTGTTATAATATATAACAAAACATTTGTTCCTTTAAATATTTAATTATCTTTTCATCAAAATCAGAACAAGCGTTTTATCCTTGTAGATTTGTAGGGGTTTTTGTTGGTGTTGTTGTCTTTATTGAAGTTTATTATTATTATTATTATTATTATTATTATTATTATTATACAGTAACCATTTACCGAATATTTGAAATATTCTTGCAGTTTACTTTAAAATCAGTTTGTTATTAATACAATCATGATTGAATCCCAATATAATATGTTCATGTACATTTGATAACGAGTAAAACAAGTAAACAAATCACTGAAAAAAATACTATATATATTTTTTTTTTTAAAAGAGCATATAACAAAAATTTTAAACAAATCATTGAGTGTTTTCAAGATTTGCATTTCAAAATAACATAGAAAACGTAAATGTTTTAAATTTACACCTATTCTTACCTGAAGGAAAACCACGAAGACAACGGTATTGTTAGCTAAGCCCTAAACCAGACACACAAAAAAATAATTTTATATCATTGCAGTTGAATGGAAATTAAATATGCAGTTGATATTGTGTTTACTGTGTTAACTATCAATTCTATTTAACTTTATCTTTTATAGATAAATCTCATAAATTATTAATATCATAAATAGAAAATTAGTAAAGTTCTGAAAACTATTTCATTTACAACTATACACACAAAGTTGATGCTAGAATACTTTTATAGTTCATGTATCTTATTTATTCAATGCTTATCAAAGAAAAAGATAGATCTTAATTGATCAACTCTTTGAACTACATGCAATAATGATGCTGTAATGTTTCATATACATACCCTTTACTTATCTCAACGATCGAAGGAGTGGTACTTTAAACGCAATTATGACCAAGATAAGTATTGACAGAAACATTATCTGTCTATAATAACATTAACAAAAACAGCCTTTATGTTATTCAGATTCGGTACTATTGATCTTATAGCATCATTGTGGTTAATTATCTATTCAATACGGTGCAAACATATCAATAACGCTTTGAAATAACAAGTAATTGTAAAGAATTGATTACGTGAGATATATTATATAAGATCCATTAACAGGTAATTCACAAGTTCTCTATCTACTGTAATACGTTATTGATCTTACCACAACGGTAGAAAACGCATTTTAGCTCACCTGATCACAAAGTGGTCAAGGTGAGCTTTTGTGATAATAATTTTCTATTGCGTCAAATTTGATGAAATTTCTTGGTAAATTTCTCTAGCATGAAGCTCTACTAAAATTGTTCAAAAGGTTCAGAAGAATCTGCTCAATTGAACATCTGGCTCAGGGCTAAAAAAATTTAATAATGAAATCTTTAAAATATCTTTTCCTATGAGAGTGCAAGGCCTAGAGCGTAGATATTTTGTGTGTAGCATCATCTTATAAAACCCTAAAAAACATTCAAATTATAGTCATAAGGTCAAAATTGGCATAATGTCTGTCTTTCATCAACAGTCATCAATATTTTTCAGTCCTATAATAATAATAATAATAATAATAATATCTTTATTTAAAGAAGGTTACACATTAAGAACATACAATAACAATCATATATATCTTATTTCCAATGTGGCCTTCTGAAATAGAAAACAACAACAACAACAGGACATGCATAGGTAGAAAAATGAATGTATAACATGTAATTTTTAGAATAATGCAACTCATATACTTTCGACAGACACTCAACAATTTGTTTAAACATATACGTATATTGCATCATTCGTTGGTTCGTTCATTCGTACGTTCATATATTTATTCATTCATTCATTCATTCATTCACTCACTCATTCATTCATATAAACATCAAGATATGCTTTGTATTTTTCTTTAAAACATTTAAGGTTATTAACATTACGAATATTTAAAGGTATATTGTTCCAAATGTTCATGCCATAATAAGAAAATGTGTCTTTAATATAATTTGTTTTAGGTCTTGTCCATAATACAATATCTTTTTGTGACCTAGATCTTAAGTTATATATTTTGTTGTCGGATAAAGTCATCAGTTCTGTCATATAAGTCGGTGCCATGTTATTTAAAGTTTTAAAAACAAGCACCGCCGTGTGGAATTTACATCTGTCAAGGAACGGTAACCAATTAAGAGTTTCGAATAGATTTATTGACGGAGATCTTTGAGGTTGCTGTAAAATGATTTTAGCAATTCGTTTTTGTAACTTACAAACATTATTTATGTAGTTTGTGTTTCCTTTACCTCATATAATACAACAATAGTCCATAATTGGCAATATATATGCATTGTAAAACAATAATTTCATATCAAAGTGCAAAAAATACGATATTTTTTTCAATAAGGCAATTTTTCCGTTAAGTTTTTTTCCCTCTGTTTTGTGAGCCTTAATAATCAGTTGAGCGATATATGGCAATCGTGTCCCTATTCAATTTTAAAGAAAATCGCCTGTTCCAATAAATATGAAGAAGTATATACCTCTTACATAACTGTTATGTATAGGCTTAAGTATGTACTAATTAAACACTTAGCGTCATTATTAGCAAAGTATTCTGAGAGCTGCGCCAGTGTCCGCGCCCAGGTGTCAAAATTAAACTGTTTAATTTTAAACATTCACTCATCTTTTAAATAATTACTTCGAAGATATACTTCAAACTTAAACTATTTGATAATTTATTGCAAGTTTAGTTACTTTAAAGTGTATTGAATGATATCTCTCCCCTTTGACTTTTATTACTTTTAATGAAAATTGGTATGATGTATACCTTCCCTTTTTTTCTTCAACGTTACATTTTAAATGTTTAACACCATTACACTTGTAAGATTTAAAACTCGGTCACCTATCACTCATGAATATTTCAGCTTTCTACTTAGAATGTCGTACAAGATTCATTCAATTTTAGTGAAAAGTTAGTTTTTTCTTTATTATAAAAATGATTAATTTTAAATTTGAATAGTTGTCTCTGATCATTAACGTTTCTTAGTATAACAATGTTTCATCTCTACATTAAATATTTCATAGTTTGGGGACTTTGAAAATGTCTCAGAGTTAAATCGTATACATAAACATGCACAGTGCGTTATCTGGAGTGCAGGTATTAGTTACTCGCACTCCAGAGCATGTCCGTTGATTGGCTCATTATTGCTGGGGTTTACTTATTGTGACGGAAGAGAAAGGGAAAGCGACAGAAATATCATATTCAGATGCTCGTTCATTGGTTACTTTTTCCCGGGGTTTCAAATTGTGACATATTGTGTTTTTATGTTTGACTATGATACAAAAGAGAAAGAATATCAAAACACTCGGCAATTCTGATTAATACTCGGGGGCTACACCCCCTCGTACAAATCAGATAGCTTTGTGTTTCAATGCTCTTTCTATTACTAAACCGCCTTTAACCTTCTGTAAGATGATGTTTTTGACGGTACTAGGGGGTACAATACCCTCAATGGTCAAGTTCAATCAAATCGAGCTGCAATATTTTCAATTTTGCTGTTTTGGACTTTTTTTTATATGATTCTTTTATATTATATTTTACAACTTATTAATGTAAAAATTCCGACATTTACTAGATAATTATATACTTCGTTGATTTTCTTGAAACAATTTAGTATTTCCTTATCGTCATTTCCATGCTTTATTACCCTTTGACAAATTAAATTAATCCTTATGAATACATAGAAAATTCATTGCTATTATCTTTTTATATTAGATATTTTGTTTTTCTTGATATCAAAGCAACAAACATTTCATTAAACTGGATTTCCTCTTTGTAAAGCGTTTGTAAAATATTTAAACCAAGGAACAAGCTTTCTCCTAACAGCTTTTGTTTTGTTTTTGATAAACTACTTCCTGAAATTCATAAATATTCGTGCACCAATACATAAATAATTGTGCACCAATTTTGAAGTTTAATATCTTATTTGTGATTTTGTTATTATTATTTGCTGTTGTTATTTTTTGCAGATAAGAAAACCAGTCAATTTCACATCATGACCATAGGATTACATACCCCAACGCTTGGTAACTGCTTATCAAGCATGGATAAAGTAAAACGCCAGTGTCACTATAGAAACCTATCTACAATTATCGAGAATAATTCGAAAAGACAAAGTTGATAATCAGTGATAGACGTCAATGGTCACTCTGCAACTAACGTTTAAGCAATTATCAGGAAGCCATTGTCAGCAGAGGCAATATGAAAATTAATTATGAGTTCTATTTTGATTCTTGTATTCCAGTGCGATGAGAGGGTTTCTATATCAACACTGATATGTACATTAAAAGAAAAACGACGAATATTTTTATTAGAATAATTAAATTAAAAAGTATTGAAGTAAAAAGAAACATATACAGAGCGTCGCTAACGAGAGTCGGGATTAAATAAAATTGGAGATAAACCAATATTTTTTTCTTTGTTTGAATTGGAAGGTATTTCGCCTATGCTGTAAAAAGAACAAATTATGTTCCGATAATGTAAGCATATTCTTAAAATGTGATTTAAAATTTAAACATGTTTATCACCGTCTGAGAAATTGCAATATTTTATGGATTTATTTCATAAATGTGAATTTATTGTTTTAATAAACGACATCTACTGATAGTGAATTTGATCAGAAAACATTGATGGGGGAAAACTAAATTTATTCTGACACGCTACTATGAATATAGTACGTAGGAAAACGAGGATTTTTGTATTGACATTTTACAATGAACATAGTATGTGAAAGAACCTGGACACCATATTTTGACACTACGTGTAGAAACGTCACTATGAATACAACAGAAAATTTAACGCCATATAAAAGTGAAACATTGCAGTCTTTGAGTATTGCTTATAGCAGTCTTCATGGCTACATCAGTTTGGCAATCTGTGCTGTTGGAATACCGCTCAATATCATTAACATTGTAGTTTTAACGAGGAAAAATATGCAAACGCCTATCAATTGTTTATTAACGTGGTTGGCTGTAGCAGATATGGCCACAATGATATCATATGTACCCTTCTCCTACCATTTCTATTGCGACTTCTCGGCAAATAAAATATCATCAGAAAAGAACAGTTGGATATGGATGCATTTTCTTCTAATTTACTTAAATTTTTCCAGCACTGCTCACACAATCGCAATATGGCTTGCAGTGGCCTTAGCTATAATGCGCCATCATCACATCCATTCTCCGGCAAAAGGAAGTATTACACGCATGCGTCGTTTGATACGTGCTAGACTGGTTGTATGTATAATTGCCTTCTCATCTGTGATACTGCTTATTCCCAATTATTTGAGTCACAGTCTTGAAGAAGTCAGATTTCGTGACAACACAACTGGATATCTGTTCGAGGACTGGGAAATAAATTCAGGACATGCTGAACCAATGAGATTGGTGTCTTTGGTGATATACGGTACGTTTGCGAAGATATTACCCTGTGTGTTGATTATCATATTTGGTGCACTGTTATTACGGACACTGAATAAAACACGAGTGAATCGTCGCCATTTGTCAGAAAATGGTGTGACCATAAGTGCCCACACGCATGTTGACCCGACGAGGACTACAAGCATGCTTCTTGTAGTAATTGTCCTTTTTCTGATCACAGAGTTACCACAAGGTATACTGCTTATGTGCTGTTTATTCCTGCAAAACTTCTTTGAGAACATTTACATTCCACTTGGTGACGTAATGGATATTTTAGCTCTTATAAATAACAGTATTAACTTTGTGCTGTATTGCACAATGAGTTCCGAATTCCGGCGTACATTCGTTGCCTTATTTTGCTCATTTTCAACTTCGAACGAAAGGCGGAAACCGTACATAACTTCGCATTACCATGGCGACCATTTGCTTGTCACGCTCAACAGTGCGGAAAATACAGGGTGATATATAACATGTACTGTCATGTATTCTACAGTAAGTTTCACACTTACTTGACATTTTAGATGATTGGTCTAATGACATGCACACAAGCGGAACGATTTTGCATAGAAGGCAAATAAAAGTTGTGATATATTGACATGTCTGGCGAATTTTTAATACTGCCAGAATTTAATTATTTATAGTTTCTATGTAAATGAATAAATGTTACAGTCTAATGTAATTATGGTATGGCAAGAGAGGGGCAAACTACACAAAGTCTGATGAAAAAAGAAAATTATCAGGCTAAGCTGTGAAAAGTGATATTCATTTCCATGTGTATGCGTGTTACAAATTTCATTTTGTCTTTTGATTTATTTAGTGTCTAAGTTGCAACAATCAGTTTATTTTATGCAGTTCCGGAGAACTATCGAATTTTGTGAAATATAAATGTGATTATGATTTGCATAAGTTGTGTTTTTACAAATACTGAACAATTTTACAAACTTTGTCCTTTTGAAATTACTTATTATATATAGAGGGACAATTATTGAAATGAATTGAATTTTGCACACATGCTAACTCTTCATCAGTTGCAAGTATGAACCTCTTTGTTGCTGAGATTTCTAAAGGTATTTCTAAGTATTACTAGGTGTTAAAAAGATTTCTGCATGATAAATGTAATAAAGTGGTCTTTTTTAACCTTTACCTAGAATTAATTGATGTAAGATGACAACATTTCACGACGAATATCAGCATAGTAAATGCTTTGATATTTGTATAACCTAAGTTAAACAAGTTTTATTCTGATATGTTTTTTTTTCAGTGAGTATTTTAAATTGGATGAACCATTATGATTTTTAAACAATATATATTAGTTTTGAAAAAAAAATCATGGTTATCAGATACATATTATGTTCATGTTTTTTGCTGTATTCTGATTTCAAGTGTTTTGTTATACATTGTTTGAAATGTTACGTCAGTCATGTGATGATCTTGTTAAATAAAACTATAAAAATACGTTTTTGTTATTGTTTTGTACACCAATATTCATAAACTGGTCATGTTAGTAAAGTATATTAAAAATTATGTTTGTTAATTATATTATTATAATTGTATACCTCATATTATATACAAAAGATGCAAAGGTATATGTCATGCGTTGCAAAAAGGTGGTTCTAGCTTACATAATAAATCTTGTAAAGCCCAAGGGTAAAGTTGTCTTCAGTGAGCAAAACATCCCGGCGAGCTGACACAATGTAGTTTTCGTTTATAACGGATTATCCGACGGCATGACAAAAAACTGAGCCTTAATCTGAACAATTGCTTCAATGTGTTAAGGATTCAATAACAAAATACAAAACTTGAGCAACAAACAGTATACATGAAGCGCTTGTTCAGCCGTACCAATTGTTTAAGTTTGACTTGGCCTTAATAAGTATTTATAGTAGTGTGTAGCGATGGCTTTAACGGGACATCGCAGTTTGACGGTCTTTAATCACAAATGAAAAATTGCTTTAGTGTTTGAATTATTATAATAAAAATTAATAGCTATTCTAAGATGTGTTAGAATTTTTTCCTGCATTTGATATCATCCATGCTTAAAAGTTAGTGAAAATAAATAGTATTATCCAGAAAAATCAGTTTAATTAACCAGTCACAAGAAAAATATCAGTTGAATTTCAGACCTCATTTATTTCTTCATATAACGTTTAAGGATAAATACGCAGCGGTTTTAATGACGGACCATAACGCTTCTATATTCACATGCTTTTTATGTAAATGTTAAGGGTTTTTATTAAACGCTGCAAATTAAGTAATATTGATTTTCTTGCACATGTATTGAGTAATATTAACTACAGACAGGAAAATGTTGCGCAATATAATCGCCATAAAGAATATTTATAACTTTACTGATTTTCAATATTATTATTTGCAGACATGGATTTTAGGTTAAAATATGGCCGAACACCAAACTGTATAATAACTAGATGAAGAAGGTAAAACGATGTAAGCTTAAAAATAGTTTTTCCCAATTACACACAATTGGATAGTTATGTACTGTATTCTTTAGGGGGTTGTTATTGTTGCTGCAGTTGTTTTTCTGCCTTTTTCCCAATGAAACTCACTTAAATATTAATTTTGTGCGCTGATTTTTATTGTAATGTACAATTCTAAGACGTAAGTAACTGTGTCGTATTTTACCTGTTATTCATGCCTCATCAAAATAAAAAAAAATAATATCCGTGTTTTCCTAATGCAATTTAAAACGTTGAAAGAAATAATATTTATAATTACAATGCGTCGTTTCGCCCCGGCCTATGCTTCAATATTCATGAGTAAATTAGAGGAAGTTAAGATTATTTACGAATGTGTAATCGTAAATCTACGCTTTGGCTACGATTTTTTTGACTATTATTTTTTTTTTTTGATGATATATATTATCTGGGATCACTGCTCAAAAGACGTTTAAATTTTTATTAAATTCTAACACAGAAGTATTAAATTTACATTTAAAAGCTCTGAGGACAGTGTATCATATCTTGATGTGAATATTTCTAAGGAGTTTCCAAACATTTTTAATACAAAAATCCATATAAAAATAATGATATTCATCATTATCTGGAGTATACATCTTGTCATCCTAAATCATGTAAAGATAGTATACCATTTAGTCAAGCCAGGCGGTACCGTCGGATTATATTGAATGGTAGCCGACTTAAGGAATCCCTTGAATCCCATAACGTCGTTATTCTCTTTAAAGAAATTACCATAGTATAGTAATTGACGAAGCATTAAATAAAGTACAACACGTGAAAACTGAATAGATTAGCCTTGATCACAGACACCTGGGTAGCAATCCAAAGCTGCCACTTGATATAAGCTACCCATTCATCAAGTTTGGTGTCAATAGGCCAAAGCAAACTCAAGTTATTGAGCAGAAACTGAATTTCTTTTTTTAGTATCTGTGACCCTGACTTCTGACACCTGGGTAGCAATTCCAAGCTGCCTCTTGATATAACCTACATATACACCAAGTTTGGTGTCAATAGCCCGAAGCAAACTCAAGGTATTGAGGGGAAACTGAATTTCTCTTTTAGTAACAGTGACCTTGACCTTGATGACAGACGCCTGGGTAGCAATCCCACGCTGCCTCTTGATATAAGCTATCCATACACCAAGTTTGGTATCAATGTGATTTGATATGAACAAATTAGACTCTGAAAATAGGAAGGAGGTTAGAAAGAGTACAATGTTGATTTGATATAGTTGTTTCGGAGTAGGAAATTAAAACGGGGCAAGATTGATTAAAATAAAAAAAATTATGGATGGACTTTTCTCTATTCAGGAAACGGTAACGAGTCAAAACCAGTTTATATCCAATAATGATCACGCGGTGCAAATACACGGTGTTAATTGGAAGCGAAATAAATCGATTTACTCATTTGCAGTAATTATTTTTTCTCAACATTTGCAATTGTTGTATTTAGAGATATATAGGCATGTGAGGCTTGACAATTTAAGTATTCTCGTAAATGGAAAGGAAATGAAAGAAAAATAAATATAAATGTAGGGATTTGAAGACTTAAGAAAAAAACATCGGCCAATATCGTAGCAAATCGGTTACTTCTGAACATTATGTTTTCATTTTTTTTTTTGCATTAGACTGTTTACAATCACCTAGCCTTCATCGATATGTACTAAATTTCGGTTATAAACGGTTAAAAAATACTGAACACCATAGATTGTGAAAAATAACGTTCCGGAAACGACCGATTTATTACGATTATGGTCGATATTAGATTTGTTTGACGGGAAAGCGTTGCAGTAACACTACTATTAATTCATAATATGACTCAGGATCATATTCTGTCTTCATTTTTACACTTTTACCAAAGGAGACATTAAAACAAAATTATCATAATTATTCAATATTGCACAATAATGTTAGACACAAAGAATAAAGTTCTTTAGACGTAGTGACACAAACGAGCCCGATGTCTTATTAGATTTACAACTGTAACATTGGGTGCATGCATTGCTGTCGGCGTTTGCATTTGCATACAAATGAATTTGGAACTTTTTTGTTTCTCACTGTATTGCTTACAAAGCATACATTTGCATCGAAAGGATATTCTTACAATGCTAGAATACTTACAATGTATCATCAAGATGAACAAAAATTCATTTTGTCGTACAACAGAGATAGAAATCAATGGGTTTATTTAATTACATCATAACATAGCTAGCGGAATACAATTATTATATCTGGAAAAACACAAATTAAAGAAAGAAATGATTCAAATTAACAATGACGTTGCATAATTGCAAAACAGATGAGAGCAAGTGGAACTAAATTCCCCGATAAAGTGCCGTAACGGTTTAAGAAATGGACTCACAATCAGTGAAAGGAGAAATTGGCCGGAAGTTCAAACCGTAAAACAAGAAATACAATTACATTGTTGTTCTTGGGCATTACGTCGCAAAACCTAAGTAGAGGTCACATGTTGACTGGTAGAGAACGATCTCTGGCGTCCCTCCGTGCATTATGTCATACTCGAGCAGGTATCTAAGCAGCCCATTGTCCTGAAATACTTGAGTAACACATTGTTCAGAAAACCTTTGTTTTAAATGACGGCTTTAATGTTTTTAAATAATATTCTCTGTAGTTATTGTATAATCGGTTTAATATTGTAAAATAATCGATTTTGTCACGCAACCGATTAAAAAAACTGAAACAAAATCACAAAAAAACTAGAAATGTGTCCATAGGACACAGATGCCCCCACACGCCACTGTTCTGTCAATCTTATGACTCTAGGTCAAATATTTTTTGGACTACATGTGCCACAAGTTGAAAACTAAAAATCAACAAAGGGCCATAATTTTGTTAATAATGGTCGCAGCAAAAATTCCTTTCTTGACTACCATCTACACATTAAAGTTGTTCATCCCTGGAAGTTTTGCAAACTCTGCCATCCGGTTTAAGAGGAGTTGCGTTCGCAAAATTTCGGGACGTTCGGACAGACGTACAGACGGACGGACGGTCAAGTGCAACGCTATATGCTCCCACTTTGTGGGGGCATAAAAACTAGAACCTCCAGTGTGGGAAAGAAATTACTTTTAGATTATGACATTCGATTGCTACGTTCTAAAGGAGTAAATAAAGTGAATCTGATTGACTACACTAAATATATAACTTAGTATAATATCTTTGGATTTTTGGAATATGAACAAAGAAACAACTGATGTTTAACTTTTGGACAAAATAAACATTTGAGATTCCTTTTTATTTGTTTTTCCTGTGTCTTTCTTACTTCTTTATAAATTCATTAGAACCTTTCTCCAAGAAATTCGAGACGTGAGTCGGTCTATGGAAATTTATTCTCTGCTTAATTCAATTATGATCGTTACTTCCGACTACAGCATCAGTCAATATCTTTCCTATCTTTTCCGATTTTGAGTCACAATTAGATCTTAGATTTTCGTAGATCATTTTTGCCTTTCTTTATCATGATTTGGATAAAGAATTTTTGACAATACGCTTCAGTTTATATGACATTCTGCCTATATTACATAATATTTAATGGTCAATAATGGTATATTAACTAAAGGAGTTGTGTTTTAAATATAATGATAATCAAAGTGTAAGCCCACATGTATGTATTGGCTAATCGGGAAGTGTAAGCTGTAAAATGTAAAATATTTATAATTGGGAAAAATAATATTTTTGAAAAGCCATACTTACCAATTACATATAAGAGTCCTCATAACATCGTAGTCATTCTTTTAAAATTGGCTATAACCGTAAACCTAAGACTGATTCGCGATCTTAAATCAAAAGACCGCTGAAAGACCAGCTTACTTTTTTTTAATTTTACTAATGCACAACGCCTCCAGGTCGGTGTGTAATAATTGTTTAACTCGTTACAAAAAAAGTAGAAAGATGCAATAAACCACGCTGGCTAGGTTCTTTGCCAAACAGACATTTAGCGATCTCGTTCCTTGTGTAAGTGCCATGAGGCTTATATAACCTTTACAAGAGGCTCCAAATGGTCGCAATGGTAAATCTGCAACGGATTTGGATTAATGTGTACGTAGAACTGCGCTTGAAGAATGTTTTATACAAGCAGAAGAAATCGACACAAGAGTTAAAGTCTATGCAAGGCAGACATTTTTGGACCTTGTTTCTTGAAAGGGCACCATGATATATTATACTTTATATATTGTCATAAGGGGCAACCTTACATCCAAAAATTTGCATACGACAATCCGCATCACAATCAAATTGGTAGATACTAGATACGTTACAGTGTGATTATAAGTTTGTATATGCACGTGTGCCGTGCCATCATTTTAAACGTAATCTCATTCGCAAAATTCTAGTGCTTTATTTTCCCGTTACAGAAAATCTCTGCATTATTTCACGGGCCAATTTGCAACGAAATCGGGTCAACAAATGCATAGGGTAGGCTCCAGAAAAATGTGTAGTTTAAAAAAACGTAAGGTTTAAAATCGCCGAATTTTCCAAGAGTTTTTGTTCAACTGAGTCACTGGCTATTTACATTTTACTATACTGTTAAAACCTATTTAGTTGTTAGAAACTTTAACAATTGTCTAATGATATGATTAACTGATTATTGCACAATCTCAGCAAAACTTAAATTATATAACATGAAAAGATCATGATCTCATTTTAGAGCGTTTTGAATGCGTGTGATATCCACATGAAAATCAGTTCTTTCTCGACACGAAAAACTTTGTCTTTCTTGATAAATGCGTGCTACCATTATTCAAGGATATTCAAGGATTGTCTTGTAAGCCTACGATAAATGTCATCGTGTATTTTAAGAGGATGTACACATGATGAAGACATTTCTTAATCGTTTACTTTTTAATTCCTTAACTCAGAGAAAGACAATATCCTCCCACAACTAAATGTTGTCACTTTACCCAGATATAATTTTATCATATATTTCGTTCGTTTTCGTGCCTTGGTCACTTTTTTACAAACAAGAAACGTGATGAATCCGATTACGTCGTTGTGATACTTAATTGTTTACTGATTAATGATAGACATCAGCTGCCTGTTTACAGAGAAAGTGTTTTAATGACCGTGTGTGAGAGGAGAGATGTTTTATTCATGTCACGTTGCTCTGCTCCTCTGAAATAATTGACATTCTATATATCGATCAGAATTGTCATTAGAAATTTCATTTTGTAGTTGTTGGTAAGTAATTGTCAGTGTTTGTGTTATATACGATTATAACCTGAAAAGAACATAGATGACGTGCCTTTATTTGTCGATTAATTGAAAAAATGATCGACATTTGAGAGATGAAAAGCTGTTAAAATATTGACGGAGTAATTTCCAAATGAGGTTAAAACATAGATCTTTCTCTGAAAAAAAAATCTCGAAGAAGAAACTTATACGATGCTGACACAAAACAACTCAGTACTTTACGTATTCATACAGTCTCCGCAGATGTTATTACAACTGCTGCTTGTTTTATTTCTTTCTACACAAGAATTCAGAACTAGGAACATAAACACAATTCGTGGTTATAGAAGAGCAATCAATTCAAATGATTTTGAGCGTAGCCTAGATTACACTTACCAACACAATTGTGATCTGTTACCAAATATTTTGAATTATTTTGAAATCCCATTTGGTTTTTGGTTCTTGTAATTATAACGTACAAATAAAATGATAAATGATCATTGTTTTGAATCAGATATGAATCTAAATTAGCAAACTCTCTCTACTTAATCATAATGTTACGTTCACAATAATAAACAGCTAGCATACTTGAAACAAAAAACCTCCCAACAAAAATGAAATGTTGTCATCTGATTAAGATATCCGATTTCATGGCGTACAAAACTATTTTACAGAAAAATACTCTTTGATATAAATTAAACCATATAATTACTTCGATAAAACGAAACACAGTTCATTATACTCTTTTATAATATTTTTACTAAAGTAGTTTTTAAAAGTGTACTTTATGCTGTACGAAAATCAACAATTTGTTCTGCGGTGAAATAATAAGGATGCAGTATTTAATATAATATCATACTTACAAAAGTCGATACTGAGTTCATTGTTAAATCAAAGATTCTTTTCCCAGAACAACAAAATTCTTTCTATAAATTGACCTTGTTGAACATTGCAGAATAAGTATCAATTTCATGAAAGGAGTAAAGCTCATGTGTCAACTGACATCTTGAACAATATTTTGTTTAATGAATCGAATCATTTATAAATTTGTATTTCAATTTGTATTACCTTCAATTAAATCATTAATCAAGATAAGAAACAATTAGAGTCAGTTTCATTCTACATAATAAACAAGATAGATTTATAAGAAAACATGTAATTTGTTAATCTGAATCGGGTCACACTACTCAGTCGTTAATATTAACATTAAAATGCGATAATATTATCGGTTTGTGGTAAAAAAAACAACTATAATTTGAAAAACAAAATTGCAAATAACATTTACCTTTGACTACATTAATTAATTCTTACAGGTTTTTTGAACGAGTGAATACTTACTCGTTAATTGCTCATATACGTATCAAATTTCATCAAAGTAAAGGTAAGCATCAGAAACATTAACTGTACATGTCTTGTCATCCTTTACCTTCTGAATATCTTAAAAAAATTAAAGTCATCGACAATTATACAGCGTTTTTCAAACTACACGGAAGTGAGTACTGGCCTGACTCTCTACTGGTCGCATAAACTAATCTCTCTCATTTTCAGCATGGAATGTGTTAATTGATTCACAATCCAAAAACTTAACTGAACCGTTGAACATGGTGATGAAGACAAAAATGTCTGTGACAGGCATTCCAAAATCAATAACATGGCGAACACATGTTGTTCCCTAACATATATCTACAGACATGAATATTTAAAAGGTATTGAGTAGCAAATACCCCCACGATTAGTTAAATATTAGTGAGTTGTCAATCTTGTAATTAAAAAGCAGTCATTGATATTGCCTGACTTCATTTTTCAAAAATAGTTATTGTATTGTGGAGTGTGCAAAATCCTCTACCAAAGTGAAACGAATATTGTTTATACGAGTTCTTCAAGTGCCGTAAATTAAACAAAAGATAAAACAACAAATATCTTTATAAATAAACATTCCAACATATCAACAATGTTATGGTAACAATTCTCGTATAGAATCAGGTTTTACCAAGTTGACATGTTGTAATTTACTCTTATCATGCTTAAAACATTTGCTAGGATGGTGTTCTGATTAGATGACTCACATATTTATTGTCTTTTCATGAACATAATTCTTGATATTTTCAAGCCACAAATGTTCAAGGATTTTCGTTGTGGGTGAAATTAATATCATTTCTGAGATATGTCTGAACAGTTTCCTGTTAATTCATTTTTCTAAGGTAATACAAAATATTATTTTCTTTTACGACTTGATGTTTAAACAAGCACATTTTATCAGATTTATTTCCATTTTACCTGTCACAAAAAGGTCATTTGTCTGCCGTTGCCAATGATTCTTTCTTTCACAAGATCGAACGATTTTAGTTGCTCTGGATATTTGATACAACATTCTTTGATTCCATATTAAAATGACAGTATGCTCTTATTTGTAATCAAATTGAGCCGAATAAGCTTTATGTATAAAATGATAAGTCACCGCACTGTTTCTTGGCAGTTTGTCAAGCACTTTACCAGGACTAGTTGCCCCCACTTTCACAAGGAACTGATTACTTCTATACATGCAAGAGCAGAGGTCCAGTGCGAATGACCGTTGCAAGGGTTTCATGATCAAACACAACGAAAGTGGCCTGCGCAGTCCGGAAAGCGAACCGGGTTGTCCGATTCACATTCCAACGTTCTACCTATTGAGCTAACCGGACGGCTCCGAAATGTTGAGGACTTCCCGCCCTTTTTAATAATTGAACATAACCAATTACTGACGAATGATACTTAAAAAATACTTTGGTTACGAGAGTAATTGATTATCTGTGTGTAACATAAAAGCAAAATGAAACAAATTTATACTCAGAATTAAACATTATTTTGTAAATCATATTGTATGAGTGGCTCAACTTTTTGCATGGTTTATTTTGAATTATTGTTGAGAGGTGCTCTAAGAGCCAGAAAGAAGGTCAAAGCATAATTTATATACACGTTACAATTTCCGAAGGAAAAATACTTTTCCACATTTATAAAGTAAATAATGAACAATGATTCATTTTTATTCAAACGCTATTTTTGTTATAATACTGTATTCTTAATGTATAACTAGGACGAAAAAGAAACGCCGGGTACATAAAATATGCAACACATATTTTATTGCTTGGCCTAAAATAATGAAAATCGGTCAGATTTATGTGTTGTTCGCTGTCGAACGGTACACACGTTTAAAACTACACAATACCATACCTCTTCGCACCATGAGAGGCACGTGCTCAAATGCAAGAATCCCGTGCAGGGTAAGGTCATTGAGTGTGCCCAAGGAAATGTTCTGTCTATTTGATACTGTTCAAGTATTCAGATCGATTTTTCAACGTTTACCCTGGTGAATTCCATGCATAGACGGATCAGGGCTGCCACAGCTGCGCATGGAGGACACACAAGATACTGATATGTCCGGCCGTGTTTCGCAACACAAGAAGGGTCATCGTTAAAAGGGGGTATTTTTTCACATAATCAGCATCGGAAATCGATTGAAACTTCAACAGCTGGTTCCATACAGATGACATTTCATACAAAAATGAATATAATAATCCAATAATACAATTTATCCCTTAAAACAATTATTATAGGTTACCCGGGGTTTCTTTTTCGTCCTAGTATATATCAAACATTTGTTAACGTGCAGCCCTTTCTCAGAAGATAAGAACAATTATTCTTAGTGAAGTATTAGTCTGTTACGAATCGTTATCAAAACAATTGAAACTAATCAAGTTAATTGTGAAAAGAACATTTGGAGGACAGACATTCGTGTTTAACATTACTGTTTGACAAGCCGTTATTTAAAGTGAAAGTCAAACTTATCGGTATACAGTAAAATGCAAATTAAATGAACTGAAAATCTTGTTTCACAAACTCCAGCTACATATATCGTCACGGTCATAAACCGTTGTGACAAATAAGTAAACATGGTATTAATTCAATGACGTCTTACATTGATTTTTTTGTAGTTTGCATAACATTTCTTAATTGATTGATATATCATATACACTCATGATGGTTTAGACGACAATAACGACGTTCGCTTTCATAAGTCATTGCCATAACATTGCTTGCATAAAATGTTAAGAATTGCGTTGAACATTCGCGTTAGTCTTGTTTTTATTTTTTTAATCAATTATATTTCTTCGCTTTAAAAAAATTGTATCAATTGTAAAAAATAACACTATCAGTTTCGAGAAAAAAAAACAGCATAAATCGAAAATAATAGAACAGTATATTTTCACAATAAATTTCAAACTGCTGTAAGATATTTTTAAACCAGATTACTTTTTAACTCTAAGGTCTAGAATGTCCAAAATTTTACTTCCCACATTTGGTTCTGTGTGTTGTAATTACCATACTGATAACAAGTACTGTTACTGGTTTGTTTTCCAGAAGAAGAAGAAAGAAACAATGTTAACATTTACCACTGCCTAAAAGGCGTATACTGCCGACCAAATTTAGACGAAATTGATGTGTCCGGCTAATTTTATTCTGCACTGTTTGCATGGGTATAATTAGTTGCCGACAGCAGGCTGATGCAAATAGGTACGAAAGACCGGTGGGGACATTTCAACTTCATGAATTCCCGATTTCAGCTTCATGAATTCTTGATTTTAACTTCAAGAATTCTTGATTTCAACTTCACAAATTCACGATTTCAACTTCATGAATTCACGATTTCAACTTCACGAATTCACGATTTCAACTTCATGAAGTTGAAATCGTGAATTCGTAAAGTTGAAATCGTGAATTCGTGAAGTTGAAATCGTGAATTCGTGAAGTTGAAATCGTGAATTCACGAATTTGGATTCGTGAACTTGAAATCCTAAATTCATGAAGTTGAAATCGTGAATTCGTGAAGTTGAAATCGTGAATTTAAGAAGTTGAAATCGTGAATTCGTGAAGTTGAAATCGTGAATTCGTGAAGTTGAAATCGTGAATTCACGAAGTTGAATTCGTGAAGTTTAAATTGTGAATTCATGAAGGTGAAATCAGGAATTCATGAAGTTGAAATGGCCCTACCGGTCTTTCGTAAATAGGTCCATTATGCTTCATTTCATTTCTCAAAAGATTTTTTTCTTCGATGATTTTTATAATTTTCAAAACGTTTCTAATTTTCCACAAATCTGAATATTTTCGTCTGTTGCCTTATTGAAATTAGTACAGTAATAGTGATTCAGTATTTTGTAGGGAAGTTAAAATATTACTTTGCTTATATCTTTTATGACTTTATAATTATTTCAATTTAGGGCTACTTTCTTCAGGTCAAAACATCTAATATGCTCACAATAAATTATCAGGGCAATAAATTATTGAACCAAAGATTCTTCTCAAAGGATCTTTACATGGAATAATATTAAATGTATAGAGACACAAAAAGACAAGTACTGTTTCTTGAAAAGACCAAAGATACAAGTGCAGACATCATTTTCGCATGATTGGGTTTATCTTTGAGACATGGTGTCAGAGACTTCATCGAATGTATTTGTTGTTTGATGACGAGTTTTCTAAATGTGATTGAACGGACCACTAATAGAACGGTATTTATTTGTATGGAATGAAATATTTATCAACATCCTTCTTTAAGTAGGAGAGGTTAACCAAACAATAAATGGACTATTGGTATCGGTACTATTTTGCTTTTATGGAATGACCTATAAAAACTGTGTGTATTTGACGTACATCGGTTTATTCGTTGTTAAAAGATTAGCTTTCATCTACATAAGACATGTGTTCACTGAGAGTTCTATATTCATAAAATTGGTAAAACGAAAATCATTTATGAAACCTTTTTAGACGGGGTTCAGAATCAATATTATATGAAAAGCTTGAACAGGTGATGCAAGTAAGATACTGCCTAAGCTATAAATGATTATGAAAGATGAGATTGAGTCGACTAGAAATTTCTATACACTCATTTTAATGTAAAAGCAGGCGAACTGGTAACTTCAAGATAAACAAGAATATGAAGGCATGGATCTGATATCCATTGTCAGTCGACTTTCTTTTCTTTAGTTTTTGTGTCTTTTTTCTATAAAGTCTGTGTCTACTTTACAAACAAAATCACCAATATCAACAAGATTCAGTATGAGCATAAAAAGAATTTGCCTAAATGTTCTATATTCACTTTATATAGAAGCCATGGCCTTATATTTAGCGTTCATAGACCACTCCTCCCAAAATTATTTTAAATATTTCAACTCAAAAACAGGTTTACGTAGTACCCCTTAGTACCAAAATTTTCCTAAATAGAAAAATCAACAACAGTTTTTGCTATTTATCAACTATGATTTCTAATGGACGACCTTCATAGAAAAATAACAATGACATTGTTAACATGAGTTGCTTTTATCATATCAAGCATAAAACCCCTGAAAATAATATGAAATGTTGTATAGGTTTTGGCAAGAATATACAAAGCTGTTATTCTATATATCTGAATTTTACTTCCATCATCAGTTATTGGTACAGGCTGATACTATTAGGTCTGTTTATTTTAAGTAATGAGGAGAAAACCAAAAAACATATAAACATACATGGATAAAAACAAATTTAGAATGAGCTTAGGTTTAATTGACGAGAAATGATTTGGTTGTAGGTAGAATTAACTATGTAACTTGAAAACCCAAAATAACATGAATTTTAAAGTATAGCCCATATCGAGTTACGTAAGTCAAGTATCGCACAATATATACAATCTGCTATTAAACTCGTTTCCACAGAGGATACTCAGTCAAGTATCGTTCATAATACACAATATGCTATTAACCTCATTTTTTACAGAATATACAACGTCAAATATTGCATAAAATATACAATATACTATTTAACTCGTTTTCACAGCACATACTTAGTCAAGTATCGCACAGAATTTACAATATGCTATAAAACTCGTTTTCATAAAACATTCTAAGTCAAGTATTGCACAGAATATACAATATGCTATTTATATCGTTTCCGTCAAGTATCGCACAAAATATACCATATGCTAAAAGACTCGTTTCCGCAGAATGTTTGTATCAAATTTATAGAAGCAATTTAACATAACATGACCAGTTTGTTTATTGGAAAAAGGCCGAGTTTGGAAACATTTCAGAAATGGATTAAAACTTTTTTAAATAAAAAAATTCAAACACAGTGTGAAGCATTGAAAGCAAGTAAATTGTTTTCCGACAAATTAAATATGATAAAAAATAGAGTTACAATGAACAATTATTTCTGTGGCACAACTCATTACAAGTTTTAATTATCAGCTTTTGTCTTGTTAATTTTCTTTCGCTTTTACAGAATTTTGTAGTCTACTTAGGTTGCAAAGCCTATACAATGTCTTCTTTTTGTGATTATATTTGGAAAGTGAATCACGTGAATTATTTAAGAAAAACGAATAAAACGTTCAGTAACAAAATACTCTGAACGATTTATCTACATTAAACACTTATGTTACAAAAACGTCAGGAATGTCTGTGAAAATACTGCTGTCTCTCGAGTGATATAAAATCATGGTGATAGTGTAATGTGCAATTATATGTCTAGAAGCGTTGCCATTCCATACAATTCAAACAATCTACAGCAATATTTAAATCAAAGAGAAACGAATGCTTAATACATAGATGTTGAGATCTGAATCTCCAGTCCTGCACAATAAGAAGTGTTACGGTTATGAGTGAAAAGGTAAGATACTGAATGGAACGCTTAAAGTTTCTTATTAATTTCATAAAGTAAATAGCTCCCAAAAACAGTATACAAAGTGCGTTTACAATTAAACCTTTCAGTTAGATAGATCAATGATGTACTTCTAGTAACAGAGATCCAAAAATAACATGTTTAATGGGAACGATTTTATCTGTAGATGTCATCTGTTTATCAAATAAATTATGATCAATAATCAATTATTAAATGGTTATCTTTGTCCACAAAATAGTTAACTTATTTTCGAATAAAGTTGCCACTCGGAGATAAACGTAATAAATTATCATAACGCACTGTCTAATATATACTACATTTTAGAAATATAAATGAAACATACACTTTCATACTATTAATTCAAAACAATTATTGTACATGTAGTACAATCATGTAGATAAGTTAAATATTCGGATTGGTAATATTTCTACACAAAATACTTACATAGTTCTTTATATATCCAAATCATTCAAATAATTAAAATGTAGTCACATCACTGATTGTTATAAAGGAATAAAATTATAGCTATATAAGTTTCTAATCTTTCACGTTGATTAATTGTAAGCTACAATTAAGCGGGAGAAATGGTATTCTATAAATATAAAAAATTTGCCATTTAACATATTTGACATATAAGTTTATTTGAATATTTTACAGAACAGAGCAAAAGAAAATGACATTGAAGTTTTATAAATAGTCCAAAGGCATTCTCATGAAGTCTAATAATATTTTACTGAGTTATCATAGCTTACATAATTCATGCTGAATATCAGCAGTTTTTTTTCTATTTAGTGCATTTCATTAATTTATTCATCTTTATTATTTTCGCAATATGGTGATATGGTTTTAATTTAATGTTACGTAAAAGTGGAGGAAAATATTCTTATTTTAATTCCAACAGCTTCCGTTACATATTTTATAAAACTTATGTTAACTTACATATATAGCGTCAGAAATAAAGTTTATCAGTAAATGTATTCGTCCTCAAACAGATACTTTATAAGTAGCAAAAGGAATGTCAAGAGCGCTATCAAAAGCGACAGTTTGCGTTTATAGTTGATGTATAAAGCTGCAGTTTTAGAGGATTTCCCCTCTAACGTTGATTACTTTAAGTAGTCTGCCGCCCTAAAAAGGGGATAACTTTATTCTATCTAGATTTACCGTCGCGATTGCATTTAATTAGCGACGAAATGTGATCGTAACATCACCATGTGTTAATGAACTTGATTTTTTAATGGATTTGTCTAGTTCTTGCTTTGTCTTGCGCAACGTCCAGTGCCATTTGCATTTACAAAATCGTTGATATATGAGACAAGAAGTATGTATTTGTTACAAAAATACAAATAAATACTTATTTGTAATGTATTTACGAAAACACTATTTATGATTTTCTCTTTGACGTTCTGTTAAGATTTGATTAAATGATTACATGGGCCAATCCATATCAATCCGTATGTAGCTATGTGATTATGATTTGAATAAATGCACTTTAATCGTGCCATCAATTTAAACGTATTTAATTGTCTTGTAAGCCTACGATACATGTCATCGAATATTTTAGGATGATAAACAACGTTTAAGGTATCTCTAAATCGTTTTTCTATTCCATTTTCAAACTCAGAGATAAACCAATCTATCCTCCCACCTCTAAATGTTGTCATTTTACACATATATATTTGTATCGTATATTTAGCTCGTTCTCGTGTCTTGGTCATTTTTTTCCAGGAAACGCTGCTAGTGTTCATGTTCTCAAACAAAACAAAAACAAACAAAAAAACCAAAAACGTGGTAAATCCGAATATGTAGGTGTGATACAAAACATGTTTACTGATTAATGATAGACGGCAGCTACCTGTATATAGAGCAAGTGTTTTAATGACCGTGTGTGAGAGGAGATGTATTTTATTCATGTCACGTTACTCTTACTTTTCTGAAATTGACATTCTATATATCGATCAGAAGTGTCATTAGAAGTTTCATTTGGTAGTTGTTATAATTAATTGTCAGTGTTTGTGTTAACTGTATCAACATAGATCACGTGACTTTATTTGTCAAATATATGTAAAAATGATTCATCGAAATTTGAGAGATGAAAACCTGTTAAAATTTTGACGAAGTTATTTCTATATGAAGTTAAAACATAGACCTTTCTTTGAAAGTGAACGAAGAAGAAGAAACTTATACGATGTTAACATGATACAACTCAATAATGTTAACATTCAAACAGTCTACATTGATGCTATTTAAACTGATATACTTGTTTTATTTCTTTTACAGAAGAATTCGGAACTAGGTACACTCACACACACATGTGCGCGTGCGCACGTACGCACGCACAATTGTGATGCAGTTTAGCCTTTTAGAATAGAAATCGAATCAAATGATTTCCAGCTCAGCCTATGTTAAGAATACTAACACAATTCCGATCTGTTTTTGATTAATTTTTTTAAATTCCATTTGGCTCTAGTAATTATAACGTAAAAATAAAATGATTAATGATCATTGTTTTGAATCCGATATTAATCTTAATAAGCAAACACTACTTAATCATAACATTGCGTAGACACAAATAAACAGCTAGCATACTTTACTCGAAAGATATTCAATGTCTTAGCGTACACACTATTTTACAGAAAATTACCATTTGAGATAAAATAAACCATATAAGTACTTTAATAAACGCAACATAGTTCATTAGATACGACTTTTTATGATACATTTTGTAAATAAAGTAGTTTTATTAGTGTGCTTTATGCTGTACGGAATTCAACCATTTGTTCTGCTGTGAAATACTAACAATTCATTATACAATATATCTATCTTACCAACAAAAGAAGTGAATGCGATAAGATGAAAAATTAATTTTATATAATATCCCATCAATTCAAAGATTGATTTTATTGGACAACGGATTTATTTTTTAAAACAATAATTGATACAATTTGACATAGTTAAATGTTATATTGCAGAATAATTATAACATTTCATGACTAGAGTAACGCAATGTAATCGGTAGTTGGATGAGTAAAGACTTACTCATCATTTGCTCATATATGAATTACAATTGAATCAATGTGAGGGTCAGCATCAGAAACATTAACTGTACATGTCTGAGTCATCTTTTACCGACTGAATGTACAACTTTTATTTCTATAACTGTCTTTTATCAATTTCGCATATGCAAAGGCTAGTCACTATCCGTTTTCCCCAGGAAATGAGTTAATTTATTACCAATCTAAAAACTTAACTGAACCGATGAACAAGGATGATGAGGAAACAATGTATGTGACCAATAACCATGACGGACACACGTTTTTCTCTACCATGAAATTTCGGAAAGGTATTTAGTAGCAAATACCCTCACAATTAGTGCAATATCTGTAATTTGCCATCATCCAAATTGCAGTTCCTGATATTGTTAAATTTTTATTGATAAAGCCTTCTACCAAAGTAAAACGAATATTGTGTTATACGAGTTCTTCAAGTGCCGATAATTAAACAAGAAAAACAACAAATCTCTTTCCTTTCTAAATTGATTAATATTACAGCATATTGACAATGTTATATTAACAATTTTCATAAAGAATAAATGATTTCAACACTATGTTTTATTTTACTTTTATCATGCTTAGAACATTCGTTAGGATGGTGTTCTGATTAGATAAATCCCATATTTATTGTATTTTCACGGACATAATTCTTGATATTTGCAAGCCACAAATGTTCAAGGATTTTCGTTGTGGGTGAAGTTAATATCATTTCTGAAATATGTCTGAACAGTTTCCTGTTAATTCATTTTTCTAAGGTAATACAAAGTATTATTTTCTTTTAAAACTTGATGTTCAAACAAGCACATTTAATCAGGTTTATTTCCATTTTCCTGTCATAAAAAGGTCATTTGTCTGCCTTTGCCAATTATTCTTTCTTTCAAAAGATGGAACGATTTTAGTTGATATAGATATTTGATAGAACATACTTTGATTTGCTCTTCTTTGTAATCAAATTGAGCTGAATAAGCTATATGTATAAAATGATCAGTCGTCACCGCACTGTCTCTGGGCAGGTTGTCTATCACATAACCAGTACTTGTTGCCTCAACTTTCGCAAGGAACTGATTACCTCGGTACATGCAAAAGCAGAGGCACAGTGCGAATGATCGTTGAAAGAGTTTCATGGTCAATTACAATCAAAGTGACCTGCGAAGTCCCGAAAGCGAATCCGGGTCGCCCGATTCTCAGGCCAAAGCTCTACCTATTAAGCTAACCGGACGGTTCCGAAATATTTGAGGACTGCCTGCCCTTTTTATTAGTTGAACATAACCAATTACTGATGTAAGATATTTAAAAAACGCTTTAGTCACGAGAGTAATTGAGTATCTATGTGTAACAAAATAGCAATAACAAATTGAAACAAATATGACTTAATTTAAAGTTATTATGATTTTATAGTACACTCATCATTTAGAAAAGGGTGGGCATTATGTAACTTTAATCAAGTTGCCAGTTTATAAGCAGAATTAAACATTATTTTGTTAATCACATTGTCTGAGTTGCTCATCTCTTTGCATGTTTTTTTTTTAATTATTGATGAGAGGTGCTGTCAGAGCCAAAAGGAAATAAATGTGGTCAAAGCATAATTTATTTACCCGTTACAATTTCCCAAAAGAGAATTACTTTTCCACAAAGTAAAACTTTTTAAGTTAGTTGTGAATAGAAAATTTAGAGGACAGTTATTCGTGTGCAATTAGTTAATTAACGACTCTTGTTATACACATTACTGTTTGACAAGCCGTTATTTAAAGTGGAATTCAAACATATCGGTATGCAATAAATGCCAATTAAATACCCGGAAAATCTTTGTTTGACAAAATCCAGTTACATATGTCCTTACGGTCATTAACCGTTGTGACAAATAAGTAAACATGGTATAAATTCAATGACGTCTAACGTATGGAAATTATAATTGATTTGTGTAGTTTGCATAACATTTCTTTATTGATTGATATATCATATTCACTCATGATTGTTTAGACGACAATTAGGACGTTCACTTTTATAAGTCATTGCTATTACTTTGCTTGCATTAAATGTTAAGGATTGCGGTGAACATTCGCGTTAATCTTGTTTTTATTTTTTTTAATCAATTATAATTCGTTTTGCTGTAAGGAAATAGTATCAATTGTAAAAATCACACTATCAATTTCAAGACAGAAAACCCAGCATAAATCGAAAATAAAAGAACAGTATATTTTTACAATAAATTTCAAACTGCTATAAGATATTTTTAAGACCTAATTAGTTATTACTTGTAACTCTAAGGTCTAAAAATCTTAAAAGTCTAAAATTTTAATTCACACATTTGGCGTTACCATACTGTTAACAAGTACTGTTACTGGTTTGTTTTCCAGAAGAAAAAATTGTAAACCCTACTGTCCTATCTCAAAGATTTAATTGCTCAATCTAGATGAAAATAAATTGGTTGAGTTGCACAAAGAATCTGATAAAAAATTGACTGGTCATATATATTAAGTATGACTCATGTATATCACTTTATATATCACTTTGCAATACGGTCAATCAACTTTCCGGAATATCTTTAAATTGCAAATGTCACTAACAGAAATCCACGGTCATTTACCGTGGTACTGTTATGACAAAAAAAGTACACATGGTAAAAATCTATGACCTTTTGACCCTTGTAGCTTGTTTTGAATTAACTTTATTGATAGCCGTATCATGTTCAGTCAGGATTATTTCAGATGATATTTGTGAATTTAAGAACTTTTATATTTCATGTGGCATTTCTGTAACAAATTAGTATGAACTTTACATTGAATTATAGGAACAAATAAAAGATCAAAGATACAAGTGTTTCTATTATGTTCAGGTAACTGTGTTTATCATTCAGAGATACTGTGACGGTTTTTATCGTATATGTTTACTTTAAATGCATTCAAATCAATGATTTCTGAGGAAAGTTATTAATAAATTTGTTGAAAATTCTTTTTATGTCTAGTTTCAACCTTGTTTACTATTTCCATGATTCATATCGCTATAATCATCTAAATAGGAAGTTATATAATTAAACATCTCTATAGGATGTTTTGATTTTTTAATCGTAACATTCAAACAAAAAACTATATACATATATTATAAAAAATATTATAAAGTCTGTGTTTGGGTTTCAGACAAAACACAGGGAAAACAGCAAACTTGATGAAAGTACACTAATATTAAGAAGATTCAGTATGAGTATGAACCTGGGAAGAATTTGCCTACATGTTCTATATTCATTTAATAAAGACGCCAAGTCACATGTATAAGTTACTTAAAATCGAATGATACTTCTGAAGATGAACTTATATTAGTGGGTAAAATGACTTTTGTCTTCTATTGATAGTTTATTACAAAACGGATTGTGTGGAAAATTTCAAATTGTAATAAACTTTTCAACCCGTTTTGTAATAATTATTACAATTTGCAACTTTATTACAAAACGGGTTGTAACAACGCCATCTCCTAACACATGGCTTTCATAGACCAGTCCTCCAAAGATTATTTCAAATAGTTCAACTCAAGAACACGTATACGTAGTATCCCTTAGTACCAAAATTTTCTTAAATAGTAAAAAGTACAACCGTTCAAATGGACAACAGTATACTGACGACCTACATTGAAAAATAACAATGAAATTGTGAACATGAGTGTTATGTGTTTTATTATATCTAGCATTAAATATGTAATGATGAGTAAGTTTTTACAAGAAAATACAACGTTGTTATTTCTATTTTTATTTCCATCAACAGTCTGATACTTTTAGGTTTTTTTTAGGATTTTTTAAATAATGAGGAGAAACCCACATGCCAGATGAGCTTTCATGAATTAAAATTAAATTTAGAATGAGCTTAGGTTTAATTTGTGTACGAAATATAGTACGTTCAAAAATGTCTCGAAAATGAATTGTTTTCAGGAAAAAACTTAAAACGACTTTAAAAACACTATTTCAATTCTGAGCTGTTATCGTACTTAAGTTTGAACAAATGTGCATTTACGAGAAATGACTTAGTTGTTGGTAGAATTTTGTTTTGATTATGTAAGTGGAAAACAAAGTAATTGTATCAATATAACCAATTTCAAGTCAATACTTCGCACAAAATATACAGTGTGCTATTATAATCGTTTCCACAGAATTCCTGTGACCAAAATATATGAACAATTTAACATAACGATGTAACTGATAAATATTTCATATACGAATTAAACAGTTTTTAATAAAAAAATCATAAACACAATATGAAACATTGAGAGCAAGTAACTGATAAAAAAAATTTAGAGTTACAATGAAAGATTAGTTTTCAGGCACCTCTCTTAGTTTTGGGGCACATCTTTTTAAAAGTTTTAATTACTATTACTTTTTGTTTTGTTAATTCTATTTCGCTTTTACGGAATTTGTATAGTCTACTTTCTGGTATATCATTGTCATTTTATCTGGAGAGTGTGATAACAAAAGAGTCTCTGTTGTGTTATTCCATAGATCCATTGAATTAATCAAGAAAGAAAAAAAACATTCAGTTACAAAATACTCTGAACGAGTATAACGATTTATCTACATTAAACACTTATGTTACAAAAAAGTCCGGATTGCCTGTGAAAATACTGCTGTCTCTCGAGTGATATACAATCATGGTGATGGTGTAATGTGCAATTATCTGTCTAGAAACGTAGCCATACCATGAATAAACCATTAGATGATATGTTTAAACCTCCAATTAATTCTTGAAAAGGTTTTTCGAATATGTTACGTTTATTTGACAAAATAAACAAACTAAACCAGTATTAAATTATTGTTTTGCATTACACCAGTTTCGAAAAGAAAACTGCATTGTTATAACATTGTAGTACTAAAATCATTAAACGATCGGGTTCTGGCGACAATTTTAAAAACATCAAACTGTACGTATGCATGATGTTTTTAAAAGGAGGTTTTAAAAGATCATAAGAAAGATAATAAAAAGATGAAAAGTATTTGACTTAAAGAAGAACATTTTTAAAATCTATCAATTTTGGTTCCAAATTGAAAATCTGGCAAAACTCCAATCCTACACAATAAGAAGGTTTAGAGTATAAAGCTAAAATACTTTATGGAACGCTTAAAGTTTCTTATTTATTTTATCAAATTAATAGCTCGCAAAAACACTACGCAAAGTGCGTGTACAGTTAAACTTTTCAGTTAGATATATTAATTATGTATTTCTATTTTAGAAGATGGTTATGGAGAGATCCAAAAATAACATGTTTAATTGGACGTTTTTTTCTGTAGATGACATCTTTTTCATGAAATACGCAAATCATTTTTTGAACTAGATACACTTAAATGACAAGAGAAAACTAAACAGTTAATTCATCATCTTGGTATTGAAAGTATGTAACATATGTTTTCAATTTTATCAACATTTCTATTTTTACAAGAATATTTCAAATCGTTCAATAGAAATCGATAATATAATAAAAACGATTGCACTGACCGCCAAGATGCGTTCAAAATGTATTAGAATCGGTGTAACAAACAGACAAATAAATAAACAAACAAACAGACAAATAAATAAACAAACAGTTTGCATCTTTACCTTTAAGTTGAAGTAGTCTTCACAAGACACGTCGAACAAACTTGTTCTCCTTTTTCAATTTGCCGGATGTCAATCTTTGTTTTTCAATTACAACATTAATCATACAATTCAAAAGCCCCTAAATTTATAAAAAAAAATATGTTATCGATATCAGCTTTGATGAACATCTGTTTTCATCTTGTTAAATAGTCATTTTTAAAGATTATGTACGGAAACAACTACGGTAACCATGATTTGTTCGAGGGTATCAAACAATATATATCCAACATCACATAATGCATATTCGATATTAATCAATCTGAAAAGGACTCCTTTCGAAAATGATAAATCAGATTGTGACATTACTTAAATATCGTATAAATACAGTAATTCTAAGTATACAGTTTTACTAAGTAATGTGAAAATATGTCAACGAAAGAAATTCATGAAATTTAACATGAAACATTCAATTTTCATATTGCAAGTTTTCCTGAAAGAATTACTTTAAGCTTAACACTTTTTTATGAGATAAGTAGGTATATGCAGTTAAATGCCTTTCATAATGACAAAAAAAGAATCTTGTATAATATGTCAAATTGCGGCAATTTACACAATAATTTCTTAGGAAACAGTGCATTATTTCAACATTTATAAGGAACTTGCCTTGAGAACTCTTACTTGTCTGAAAAGTAATTGATTTGTAAATAAATCCAGCAGAGGAATAATCACAGTACGGGTTTATATTGTTCTTTAGTTAGTTTCTTCAGGGCTTTTGTCTGTTATCCAAACTGCTACATCATATAACGTGTAGAAAATAAATGTTTTTACATTGATAAATTGGATATCATGTTCAGGGGAATACTTAAGGGTAAATTTGTACACATTCCCTCTTTCTGCAGTGTTTAACATTTTGCATTTTTAATTAAAAGACATTCATAAATTCAAGCTTATCATAAACAAAGATGACAGACTTTCGCTTACCCAGCCAATTACACAGGGATATTAAAGCAGTCATCTCAAACGATTCGAAAGAATCACTTTAACACGCCCGTTTAACTCACAACGAGTGAAAAATGTCCATCGGTAAAAATGTTGTGAGCAACTTCCGTTCCTCGTTGTGAGCACCCATCTAGGACGTGTGACACGATAAACAATGTGAGTTTTTCATAATTTTTGAAGATTACAGACATTTATGTAAAAATATCGGAATGCAGTTAGCTAGCGATGTGTTTTCCGAGTATGCACATGTAAAGATATTGCCTATTGGTCGACAATTTGATGGAAATACCGTGCGACGCAGTCACTTGGGGTAGCTGGAAAACTTGAGACAACTTCTCTCCGGACCAAATTTAACATTGAAAAACGTCGATTCTGGTGACGTTTTGTGCATTCTAACCTAAAACAGATGCCCACAAGTCTTCAGCGTAAATTATTACATGAAAGTCTTCATAGAAAGGAAGATATACCCTTTTTTGCTTTAATCCTCGTTGTGAGCACCATAACCTCGTTCTGAGCAAGACAAGCGCAGTGCGTGTCTGGTTTTAATATGTACAATTCAAGTGGGGAGAATACAATTTTCAATCTACCAAAAGCAATCAAAACGTTTTTGCACAATAGTTTCTCTTTGCAATAGTTCTTCTTTGTCTACATAACTTGGCCAGTCTAACATGAATAAAAATCAGGATAAATACATGCATGTTTATATCACACAGACTGTCCTCTATGTTAACTCTGGCAACACGAAGTATATGCAATTAAATACATAATTTACCTCCCCTTATTAGTTCACCACCATTTGCACAAACAGCAAAACATCTGCAAAATTGTAGGTATAAGTAGTTTTTTTTGTTTACCATTATCTATTAAGCTATGAATATACTAGTGAAGTGTTAAAAGTTACAATACACAAAATAAGTAATCCTCCGCGAAAAACGATAGTCGCATATAATAACAGATTCAAATAGGTCTCAGCGTTTGTTTGCTCTGTACACGAGCATTTTTCATGATTTTAGTTGCACTGTCTTTCCTAGAAAGCTCGTGACAGTCTGTGTTTGACATTTAAATAGCATTTTCATCATGAAATAGTAGCATTTTAAGAAATCTTCTTGACTTCTTAGGTGTTTCACCACTGGTACAATTTTGGGTTAGCTAATTTTACAGTGTGTTTAACTGAAAAGAATGTTTTTGCATGAGACATGACCAAAAACTTTTCTTTTGATTTTTATGCATCACTGACAGTTTTTCTAGTAGTTCTAATCTTTTCAGACCAGGGCAAGTACATACTTGATGCCTCGCTTCGGTCTCTCCTTGAACGACCCCATGTCCAATCACTGAAAAGAATAGTACACTGCAGTTGGAAGGCCTTGTCCAAAGAGGTGTTATGCCTAAATATGAATTAAATTGATTTACTAATAAGGACATTATGGCCAATCTTAAATGTTTTGGACAAATTGACCTCAAGGTAAAGGCCATTCAGGAATCAAGGAAAAAAAATACAGGCCCGTAGGAAGGTCTTGTGCTATGGGATGTTGTGTTTAAATATGAATCAAATCCGTTTACTAATGAGGAAGTTATGGCCAATGTTAAAGTTTTCGGACGGATTGACGGACTGACGGACGGACAGTTCAAAACTAATATGCCTCCCTTCGGGATATACACAACGTCTTGCAAAGAAATGCTGCTGTGCAAAAACGTTTTAATTGCTTTGGTAGATTGAAAATTATATTTTCACCATCTTTTGTTTGTTTTGGGTTTTACGTCACATCGACACAGTATAGGTCATATGGCGACGTTCCAGCTTTACTGGTGGAGGTGCCCTTCCGTGCATTATTTCAGGCACGAACGGGTACCTTAGTAGAACCACCGACGTTCCGTAAGCTAGCTGGATAGCTTCCTCACATGAAAGAATCCAAAGTCCCTGTCGGGATTCGAACCCAAAGAGGTGAGGGGCAAGTGTTTGAAGTCAACGACCTTAACCACTCAGCCACGGACGCCCCCTTTTTCACCATCTGAATAACATATTAAAACCAGACACGCACTGCGCTTGTCTTGCTCACAACGAGGTTATGGTGCTCACAACGAGGATTAAAGCAAAAAAGGGTATATCTTCCTTTCTATGAAGACTTTCATGTAATAATTTACGCTGAAGACTTGTGGGCATCTGTTTAAGGTTAGAATGCACAAAACGTCACCAAAATCGACGTTTTCAATGTTAAATTTGGTCCGGAGAGAAGTTGTCTCAAGTTTTCCAGCTACCCTGAGTGACTGCGTCGCACGGTATTTCCATCAAATTGTCGACCAATAGGTAATATCTTTACATGTGCATACTCGGAAAACACATCGCTAGCTAACTGCATTCCGATATTTTTACATAAATGTCTGTAATCTTCAAAAAATATGAAAAACTCACCTTGTTTATCGTGTCAAACGTCCTAGATGGGTGCTCACAACGAGGAACGGAAGTTGCTCACAACATTTTTACCGATGGACATTTTTCACTCGTTGTGAGTTAAACGGGCGTGTTTAAAGTAAGGCGAATAACTGTCCGATGGTTTCCCCATTTCCTTACGTTTGACCAAAAAAAGAGCAAGTTATATGCCTGAGTAATAATTGAAAATATTTCCTTTATGTGACAGTTGCCGATTTTCTAATATTGGGAATGGTGATGAAAGCTGTGTTCTCTTTTTTACGCCAGTTCGCAAATGTAACAATACCGAAGTGTTTGCCGACCATGTATTTCGAAGCGATTGATAAGGTTCAATAAAGTTATGCACGTTATTGATGTCAATACCTGTAGATCTGTTGTTCAATTCCTGTTCCTGGAGGCTGTGTTGTTACCTCAAAATATTAAAGAGATGTTGTGTTAAGAGAAACTGAAAAAGAAAATCAATAAACCTCGTCTTTTGACTGACCAGTATGAAAGCCCTGTATTTTTTCAGGACAGCCCCTGCAAACAAATGAGCTACTGTAATTGATTTTATTTTCTAGAAAAACGAGTGACTGACCTTCATCCAACGTTTCTTCAAAACTTCGCACCTGTGGCTTTTTCCTCTTCCCTAGACTAAAATCAACATTATGCAGGACTTTGTTGAACCATTTAAGAAATGGATTGAAACTTGTTTTTCTATAGGAGAAGATTATTTTGAAAAGTTGAAATAGAAAATTGTAAAAATTTGCTTTTTTAATTACACTGTAAATTGATGGACTATATTGCATTAAATATTGACCAACCCTCGTAAAAACTAGTAATGAAAATGCGATTTTGTACAATCTCCCCCCCCCTTCTTTCTGTGTTTGAAAATAACCTCACCTAGAATTTGTGAATATCAGCTTCATTTGTAATTGTATTTTTTTCCCATTACTTTTACTCAACTTTATTGTATGACATAATTTCAGTCATAATTTGATGCTACATCGTACTTATTGTTACGTCGATATGGACGTATACTTTTTTCATACCATAAGGCTTCTCGCGATATATATTTATTGTGTTATATGTTTGCCGTTTATTGTAAAATAGGGTAGATAAGTTAATATATGTCTTCAAACAGATACTCTAAAAAGGAAACATACATGTCAAAGGCGCTACCAAATGCGACACTTTGATGTTATAGTTAGTTTATTAATCTTAAACAGCTCACAGTTTTAGAGATTTTCCCCTATTATGTGAGTAGTCTGACACCAAAGAGAGGAGATATGTTATTTTGTTCAGACTTTCCGTGTCGAAAACACTAATATCACCTTCAACATGTGATTGTAACAAGACCGTATGTAAAGCAACTTGATTTTTTTAATGGATTTGTCTAGTTCATGCATGTTCTTGCATAAAACGTCCATCGTAATTTGCATTTAAAACATGAAATATGAGACAAAATAGATTTATGAATAATTTATCATTTGTTTTAAAATATACTTACAAAAGTATGTCATCATTGTAAATGATAAACGCAATTGACAAAAAAATATCTTATCGAAATACATTACTCTGAAAGAAAGACAACAGATCTAATAACCTGTTTAAGCTGAAATAAATACAGTGCATACAGTCATATGTATTCTTTGTTCAATAATGGAAGTGGCACAATATTAAGCCACTGTTTTAGGAAACGGTGATTTTGCGAGTAGGCCACATGATAAATGAAGGTGATTCCCAAGTTTACACTATTATTTCAATATTGTTTGTCATAGATACGTACAACTAGTGCACTGGTAATAGATATATTTATTATTTTGGCAAAATTTCAGTGTTGATATGGTAATGCAAATCTAATTAAATGTTGCATGAAAAAAATGAAAATATACTTAATTTCATATCGCAAGGCTATCTGTTATATTTTTTTTTATGTTAACATATAATAACCTAGATAAAATTATTGTCAGAAATAATGTAAATCAGTAAATGTATTCATCCTGAAACAGATAACCTAAAAGTATCAACAGAATGCCAAAAGCGCTTTCAAAAGCGACAGTTTGTGTTACCAGTTGAAGTATTAAGCTGCGATTTTTTAGAGGAATTTTCCCTGTTATGTTAATTACTTTAAGTAGTTTGATGTCCTTCAGAGGGGATACTTTATTCTATCCAGATTTTCCGTTTTGAAAGCATTTAAGCACCTATGATATGTCATTGTAACACGACTGTGTATTAATGAACTTGATTTTTTAAATGGACTTGTCTAGTTCACGCTATATTCTTGCACAAAACGTCCATCGTCAATTACATTTACAACATTATTAATTTTTTACAACAAAAAAAAACCAACAAATAAATAGTTATTTGCTATAAAGTTGGAGACTCACGTTCTGATTTTCTCTTTCCAAAAACACAGACGTTCGGATAAGATGTAATTAAATGATTGCATGGACCGATCCGTACCAAAATCGTATTGATAGATACTTAACAAGGCGTGCGTACTTTCATTGGAAAAATCAAAGTGTTTTATATTCCCCTTATTGGGGAGCCAAATCGAGCCAACAAATGCGCGCAATAGGCTCATGAAAATGGTGTTGTTACAGATTTTTCAAATTTTCAACTGAGTCGCTGACAGCGCTGCAAAATTTTCATATACTATACTGCTCAAAACTCTTTAGTCGTTAGAAACTTACGATATATTGAACTGATTATTATACATTCTCAGAAAAGCTTAAATTATATAACATGAAAAGATCGAGTTCTCATTACACTCTTTATATTTTAGAGCGTTTTGAATACATATGATATCGACATGAATTTCAGTTCTTTCCCGACGAAAAAAAACTTTGTCTTTCCTGATAAATGCGTGCTTCCAATATTCAAGAAAATTAAAGGATTGTCTTTTAAGCCTACGATAAAATGTCACCCTGTATTTTAAGTTGATAAACAGCGTTTAAGATATTTCTAAATCAATCTTGCCTCCCACAATTAAATATAATTGTCATTGTACACAGATATATTTTTATTATATATTTCGTTCGTTCTCGTATCATGATAAATTTTTCCCAGAAAACACTACTAGTATTCAGGTTTCCATGTCAAACGTGATTAATCCAATTATGTCTATGTGATACCAAAAAAAAAATGTTTACTGATAAATGATAGACATCAGCTGCCTGTATGTATAGCAAGTGTTTTAATGGATAGGTATTTTACTCTGCTCCTCTGAAATAATTGACATTCTATATATCGATCAGAAGTGTCATTAGAAGTTTGTTACATTTGGTAGTTGTTGGTAATAAATTGACAGTGTTTCTGTTATATGCGATTATCAAATGTATAAACTGAACATAGATCACGTGACTTTATTTGTCAAATATATGTAAAAATGATTCATCGAAATTTCAGAGATGAAAACCTGTTAAAATATTGACGAAGTAATATCCATTTGAAGTTAAAAGATAGACTTTTCCTTGAAAGTTAACGAAGAAGAAGAAACTTATAATACAACTCAATAATATTAGCATTCAAACACTCTACATAAATTCTATAAAAACTGATATACTTGTTTTATTTCTTTTACAGAAAAATTTGGAACTAGGAACACACACTTATACACACACGCACACACACACACGCACCAACACACACACACACACACACACACACACACACACACACACACACACACACACACACACACACACACACACACATATACACACGCACACGCACACGCACACACACACACACACACACACAATTGTGATTGCAGTTTACCCTTTTAGATAAGAAATCAAATCGAATGGTTTCGAACGTAGCCTGGATGATGAATACTTAAGTTATCAAGATCTGTTTTTTAATATTTTTTTAATTCCTTTTGGTTCTTGTAATTATAACGTACACATAAAATGATAAATGATCATCGTTTTGAATCCGATATAAATCTAAATTAACAAACTCTACTTAATCATAATGTTGCGTAGACACAAATAAACAGCTAGCATACTTTACTTGAAAGATACCGATTTCTTAGCGTAAACACTAATTTAAAGAAAATTACCCTTTGAGATAAACTACACCATACAATTACTTTAATAAACGCAACACAGTTCGTTAGCTACGAGTTTTTATGAACTATTTTGTCCCGGAAATTAAACAAGAAAAACAACAAATATCTTTATCTTTATAAAAAAATTAATATTTAAGCACATTAACAATGTTATGTTTACAATTCTCATATAGAATAAAAATTTCAACACTTTTTTTAATTTTACTCTTATCATGCTTAGAACATTCGCTATGATGGTGTTCTCGTTAGATAAATCACATATTTATTGTCATTTCATGAACATAATTCTTGATATTTTCAAGCAACAAATGTTCAAGGATTTTCGTTGCGGGTGAAGTTAATATCATTTCTGTACGAAAGGCCGGTGGGGACATTTCAACTTCATGAATTCTCGATTTCAACTTCAAGAATTCACGATTTCAACTTCATGAATTCACGATTTCAACTTCATGAATTCACGATTTCAACTTCACGAATTCACGATTTCAACTTCATGAAGTTGAAATCGTGAATTCGTGAAGTTGAAATCGTGAATTCGTGAAGTTGAAATCGTGAATTCGTGAAGTTGAAATCATGAATTCACGAAGTTGAATTCGTGAAGTTGAAATCGTGAATTCATGAAGTTGAAATCGTGAAGCTGAAATCGTGAATTCATGAAGTTGAAATCGTGAATTCGTGAAGTTGAAATCGTGAATTCACGAAGTTGAATTCGTGAAGTTGAAATCGTGAATTCATGAAGCTGAAATCGTGAATTCGTGAAGTTGAAATCGTGAATTCATGAAGTTGAAATCGTGAATTCGTGAAGTTGAAGTCGTGAATTCATGAAGCTGAATCGTGAATTCGTGAATTCCGTATTTTGAAAACGGGAATGCACGAAGTTTAAATTGTGAATTCATGAATATGAAATCGGGAATTCATGAAGTTGACATGGCCCTACCGGTCTTTCGTATTTCTGAGATATGTCTGAACAGTTTCCTGTTAATTCATTTTTCTAAGGTAATACAAAGTATTATTTTACGGCTTGATGTTCAAACAAACACATTAATTCAGGCTTATTTCCATTTTACCTGTTACAAAAAAGATATTTTGTTTGTCTTTGCCATTTATTCTTTCTTTCACTAGATCGAACGATTTTAGTTGTGTTTTGGATACTAGATCCAATATACTTTGAATCCAAATTAAAGTGACAGTATGCTCTTTTTGTTATCAAGTTGAGCTGAATAAGTTATAAGTATTAAAGATCAGACACCGCACTGTTCCTAGGCAGGTTGTCAAGTACTTTACACCAGTACTAGTTGCCTCTACTTTCGCAAGGAACTAATTACTTCTGTACTCGCAAGAGAAGAGGTACAGTGAGAATGACCGTTGAAAGGGTTTCATGATCAATCACAACGAAAGTGACCTGCGCCGTCCGGAAAGCAAACCTGGGTCGCCCGATTTACAGTTCAACGCTCTACCTATTGAGTTAACCGGTTATATTTGAGGACTGCCTGCCTTTTATTTTAATTGAACATGAGCAATTACCGTCGACAGATATCTAAAAAAAACACGTTGGTCACGAGAGTAATTGATGATCTAGGTGTTACACAGTAACAAAATATCAAATTGAAACAAAAATGCCTACATTTAAAGATAAAATTACTTTTTATAGTACACTCAGCATTTACAGATGAGTGGGCATTATGTCAAAATTTAGAAGACAGACATTTGTGTTAAATAAGTTCATTAACGACTCTTGTTATACAAATTACTGTTTGACAAGCCGTTATTTAAAGTAGAAGTCAAACATATCGGTATGCAATAAATGCCAATTAAATGCACGAAAAATCTTTGTTTCACAAACTCCAGTTACATATACCCTCGCGGTCATTAACCGTTGTGACAAATAAGTAAACATGGCATTAATTCAATGACCTCTAACGTATGGAAATCAAAATTGATTTTTGTAGTTTGATTAACATTCCTTTATTGACTGATATACCATAAACATGTATACGACAATTAGGACGTTCGCTTTCAAAAGTCTTAACATATTCTTGAATCCTGATAATTCATTAACTTTCAGGTCAAAAAGACTTACCAATTGGTTATGTTTTTTGTCGTTACCATACAGTTAACAAGAATTGTTACTGGTTTGTCGACGCTTAATGACTTAACATCTTTTAATTTTGAAAAACCTTTATCATTTTGTGGAAAGGTTTAAAAATACATACTGCCTAAACGTTAAACACTGCTAACCAAATTTAGATGGCATGGATGTGTCCGGCTGATTTTATTCTGCACTGTTTGGATATGTAAAATAAGTTGCCGACAGGAGGCTAATACTTAAAGGTCCAATATGTTTAAAGAAATGCTTTATTTCACTTCTCAAAAGATTTTAATCTTCAATGATTTTTAAAATTTTCAAAACGTTTTTCATTCTCCACAAATCTGATTTATATGTTTGCCTGTTGCCTTTTGGCAATTAGTACAGTTATAGTGAAGGAAGTTAAAATATTACTTAGTTTACATCTTTGTTGACTTGATAATAATTTCATTTTTAGCGCTACTTTCTTCAGGTAATACATCAAATATACCCTCAAATTATTATTTAAACGTTATAAAACTTATGCTGACCCTTTCCTAAAGAAGTAAAATTTTATTTGTTTCTTGCATCATTTGCTTTTAATGTAAAATTTACTAGATATGTAAAAAATATGTCGTTGGTATTTAACTGTTAACACGCTGGCTATATACTTTGGCAACTTCCTTCTTTCCACCAGTAGAGCTACAGACCGACCTGCATGCCTATTGTTTGTAGCTTAATTATGTATTTAGTAATTGAAATTACATTATATTTGATGAAGTGTTCCATTTTTAAAGCTTAGTAGTATCCAAATAGAAATTCAGCATGTTATGCTTTAAGACGGTTTAAAAATGTCTCTGTATAAAGGATCAGCAATGTTGCGAATAAAACATTTTAACAAAATCAATAATCATAATATACTCATATGTTGTTTTGTTGGCAGATTTACATTTGGGTATTTCACAAATAAATAGAAATATTCCTTTTGCTACTTCTTTAACCCGTACCACCCGACTTATAAATGGATGTTCTTTGTCATAACATCGATTATTTTAAATAGTATTTGATTTTATCAAGTTTATTAAGGATGTGCTGTATATTTATATATGCCACGTGAAATCCCTTATTTTTACAATTAAAAATGTTTATATCGTTTTTGCAGATTTTTTATTTTTCATTCGTATACTGAGTAAGCTAAAATATGTTTATGTTTATAATCAATCTCATAATATCGAACATTAATCATGAATGGAAAAAAGCGAAAAGTTCAGACCTGCTACTCCAGCAGGGTTATTAAATCAATGAACCAAAGATATCTTCTCAAAGGATCTTAACATTGAATAATATTAAATGTATTGAGACACAAAAAGACAAGTACTGTTTCTTGAAAAGATCAAAGTGCAGATATCACTTTCGCATGATTGGGTTTACTTTTTTAGACATGGTGTCAGGGAGTTCATCGAATGTATTTGTTGTTTGACGAGTTCTCTAAATGTGACTGAAGCAAATAACAGACAACTTACAGAACGCTATTTATTTGTATAAAATGAACTATTTATCAACGTCCTTCTTGGAGTGAGATAAGTGTACCAAACAAAAGATGTCGATATTTTCTTAGTTATTTAGTAACATAAATAGTAAGAAATACATAACAATTTTCGACTGAGAGTTTACAAAATAAGTGTTAGAAATGAATTAAATACATTAATATTAAATCACATCTCGAAAACAAATGATAATCTCAATTACAAAAAAAAACAGTTTTACGCAAGTGCACAATATTATTCTGTGTATTGTTTACCATTCCCATGGTTAATCATCATTTTTTCGCAGTTTCGATAACATATTATTTGCTTTTCAACTAATTCTCAAAGGCCAAATAAAACTACATGAATATGAATCTAATTACGTATGACCTCATAAATCATGTATTCTAAAAAACGAATGAATCGATAATAGTTTGCTTTTATTTTTATGGAACCACCTGTAAAAGCTGTGTGCATTTGACGGATAACGATTTCTTTGTTGCTAAAATTTGAACTTTAATCTAAAACTTAAATTTCTATAATAAAAATTGTAAAAAGAAAATAATACGTTAAACCTTCTTTTAGACAGGGTTCAGAATCAATATTATATCGAAGATAAAAAACTTGAACAGGTGAAGCAAGTCAAATTCTGCCCAAGCTATTAATAATTATGAAAGATTAGACTGACTCGACCAGAATACGATTTTTATAGAATCATTTAAATGTATGACCACCCATGGCGACAGAACGAAGCAACGACATTGCAGAAATCAGCCACCGTACATATTCGAAATTCCTTTACTGCATACATTATGAGAGGCTTTGATAAGAAGGTACGTGAGGGCATGAATCCGATATCTACTTACATTCAACTTTGTTTTCTTTCTTTGTTTCTTTTTGTTTTTTTATTTACTTATGTCTTGTTTTCATTGAAAATTTTCTGTTCTTAAACATCATATTAAGAATATTTAAGTTCTATTCATACTTCATTTGATAGTGATGAGTTGAAATAAAAATAGCTCAGAAACAAAAAAAGGAATATGTTCTTGGTCAAGGTCTTAAATACTTTTCGCAAATTTTCTAAATCATCTACAGAAAACAACAGTAAAGCAAGCTCCTTTTTTGAGACCAAAAATTGACAATTTGATCAAAATTTAATATCATTATTGTTTCTGTTTTTTGGTTTTCTTGTTTTGATTCCGTTTGTTTTTATCAAATAATTACTGTTTGCCATAACAGTCAATCGACTTACCGGAATAATTAAAATTAAACTTGCAAATGTCACTAACAGAGATCCACGGTCATTTACCGTGGCACTTTTATGACAAAAAATAAACATGATAAAAATCGTTGACCTCTAAGAAAATTAAACTTCACCTTTGGAGCTTGTTTTGAATTACCTTTATGATAACCGTATCATGTTCAATCGGGATTATTTTCAGATGATATATGAGACATAAAGAACTCTTATTTTTCATGTGACATTGCTTGAACTCATTAGCTCGGAAAAAATATTCTAATGGTTTTAGTGGACCAATTACTTTGAAAAGATTTTATTAACTGTAAGACTGTCCCCTTATTACAACAAGCAAAGACAAATATTTAACAAAATGGATTATACAAAGGTAAAATACAAATGCAAATACTATATTTTCACAATAGGCTTACATTTGTTAGAAATGTTGTTTATGTCTTGCTGTACTTCAACAGTGCTCATATATAAAAGATTGCATAATGAAGCAATTGATTTTAATGCATAAATCTCTAACCTGTCTATTTCCGATGACCAGATAAACGGGTTACAATAAGTTTCTGTATTGGTTAATAAAAGAGCACATGTCAATGTTTGTGGTTAAATCAATTGTTATTCAAATGAAAGGTCAGAGTAGGGATCTATCGCTTTGATGCAGCCCCAAAATAAATATTCATGACTTATTATGTGGCTTGCGATGTATGAATCCAATCCGAAAGTTGAGTTAAATGTAAATTACCCATTTAAAGGATTTTTCCATAAAGAAATTTTACATTAAATTATAGGAACAAAAGGACAAATACAAGATATTTTAAAGATCAAAGATACAAGTGCAAATAATTATAATTAACGGATAATTGTGTTTATCATTCATACAAAGTGTCACGGATTTCATCGTACATGTTTTATTGTAAATGCATGAAAATGAATATAGAACCACATATGTGAAACTGTATTATTTCTTAAAAAGAAAGATTGTCTGCCAATAATCTTCTTTAAGAACTAGAAACATATCAGAAGGAAATATCGTTATTTAAAGTCAGTCTTTTGTACGTAACTTTACATACGGCACATCAAGACGATTATTATTTTGTGCTCATTAACAATAAGTTTGTTGACAAATGGTTTTATGTCTAGTTTTAATCTTGTTTACTATTTACATGATTATTCATAGCTACAGAAAGTGTCGTAAAATCACCCCAACAGGAAGTTATAATTAATCATCTCTACAGGAAGTTTTGATTTTTAATCGTTACATTTAAACAAAAAATTATATACATATGTTATAAAAATTATTATAAAGTCTATGTTTGGGTTTCAAACAAAACACATAGAATAGATAAATACAGAATCCCTAAAGAAAGCCCAACACGGCAAAACTGAAAATGTTGCAGGCTCGGTTTGATTGAGCCTGTTCATGGACGGTACTGGAAAGTGCAAGTTACCGTCTACGCCCCCTAGCACCGGCTTAAGCAGAATTCAACATTTAAACATGAAATAGTAAAATTTTGAATTTAGAAACATCCGCAGATGTGTTCATACGGCGGTTATCATGGAACCTTCAATGTGACACAGTAGTGCCATTCCATGAAAAGCGGCGTATGGTCCCCAAGTAATAAAAAGCGTGTGCCCTAAACGAGAAAACAATGGGCGGAACTAAAAAAAATGGAATTTTGAAAGGGGATCAGAGGTTATGAAGCCTGCATATCACAGATAAGACGTCAAAAGACAAATTTAAAAAGCACGCAACATATCCTAAGGGTGATTCAACATTATTCAAGTAGGAATATTGGAACCACCCAACTAGAAAATGCCGAAAAGTTGAAACTAAAAATACCACAAGCACAACAATAATGTCGTGCTGAACGATCTTCAAGGATCGAAAATATAACATCATTGATTAAATGTACGGAGAGACTTTTTACAGCCGCCACACGGCACAAAGAACACGGATGTGATCATAAAATAGATAAATACAGAATCCCTAAAGAAAGCCCAACACGGCAAAATTGAAAATGTTGCAGGCTCGGTTTGGTTGAGTCTGTTCATGGACGGTACTGGAAAGTGCAAGTTACCGTCTACGCCCCCTAGCACCGGCTTAAGCAGAATTCAACATTTAAACATGAAATCGTAAAATTTTGAATTTAGAAACATCCGCAGATGTGTTCATACGGCGGTTATCATGGAACCTTCAATGTGACACAGTAGTGCCATTCCATGAAAAGCGGCGTATGGTCCCCAAGTAATAAAAAGCGTGTGCCCTAAACGAGAAAACAATGGGCGGAACTAAAAAAAATGGAATTTTGAAAGGGGATCAGAGGTTATGAAGCCTGCATATCACAGATAAGACGTCAAAAGACAAATTTAACTAGAAATGTGTCCATAGGACACGGATGCCCCCACACGCCACTGTTCTGTCAATCTTATTACTCTAGGTCAAATATTTTTTAGACTACATGTGCCACAAGTTGAAAACTAAAAATCAACAAAGGGCCATAATTCTGTAAAATTTGGTCGCGGCAAAAATTCCTTCCTTTACTACCATCTACACATTAAGGTTGTTCATCCCTGGAAGTTTAAGCAAAATCTGCCATCCGGTTTAAGAGGAGTTGCGTTCACAAAATTTCTACATAGTATATAGTGAAAAAAATCAACAAAGGGCCATAATTCTGTTAAATTTGGTCGCAGCAAAAATTCCTTCCTTTACTACCATCTACACATTAAGGTTGTTCATCCCTGGAAGTTAAAGCAAAATCTGCCATCCGGTTTAAGAGGAGTTGCGTTCACAAAATTTCTACATAGTATATAGTGAAAAAATCAAAAAAGGGCCATAATTCTCTTAAATTTGGTCGCAGCAAAAATTCTTTCCTTTACTACCATCTACACATTTAGGTTGTTCTTCCCTGTAAGTTTAAGCAAAATCTGCCATCCGGTTTAAAAGGAGTTGCATTCACAAAATTTCTACATAGTATATAGTGAAAAAATTAACAAAGGGCCATAATTCTGTTAAATTTGGTTGCAGCGAAAATTCCTTCCTTTACTACCATCTACACATTAAGGTTGTTCATCCCTATAAGTTTAAGCAAAATCTGCCATCCGGTTTAAGAGGAGTTGCGTTCACAAAATTTCTTTATGGTATATAGTGAAAAAATCAACAAAGGGCCATAATTCTGTTAAATTTGGTCGCAGCAAAAATTCCTTCCTTTACTGCCATCTACACATTAAGGTTGTTCATCCCTGTAAATTTAAGCAAAATCTGCCATCCGGTTTAAGAGGAGTTGCGTTCACAAAATTTCTACATAGTATATAGTGAAAAAATCAACAAAGGGCCATAATTCTGTTAAATTTGGTCACAGCAAAAATTCCTTCCTTTACTACCATCTACACATTAAGGTTGTTCATCCCTGTAAGTTTAAGCAAAATCTGCCATCTGGTTTAAGAGGAGTTGCGTTCACAAGATTTTGGGACGTACGGACAGACAGACGTACGGACGGACAGACGGAAAGACGGACGGACAGACGGACGGACAAGTGCAACGTTATATGCTCCCACTTTGTGGGAGCATAAAAAGCACGCAACATATCCTAAGGGTGATTCAACATTATTCAAGTAGGAATATTGGAACCACACAACTAGAAAATGCCGAAAAGTTGAAACTAAAAATACCACAAGCACAACAATAATGTCGTGCTGAACGATCTTCAAGGATCGAAAATATAACATCATTGATTAAATGTACGGGGAGACTATTTACAGCCGCCACACGGCACAAATAACACGGATGTGATTATAAAATAGATAAATACAGAATCCCTAAAGAAAGCCCAACACGGCAAAATTGAAAATGTTGCATGCTCGGTTTGATTGAGCCGGTTCATGGACGGTACTGGAAAGTGCAAGTTACCGTCTACGCCCCTAGCACCGGCTTAAGCAGAACTCAACAAACTTTATGAAAGCACACAAATATTAATAAGATTCAGTATGAGTATGAACCTGAAAAGAACTTGCCTACATGTTCTATATTCATTTTTAAAGACAGCATCGCCTTAAGCTTGGCTTTCATAGACCACTCATCCAAAAAAATTCAAATAGTTCAACTCAAGAATACGTATACGTAGTTCCCCTGAGTACCAAACTTTTCCACAATATTAAATAGTACAACTGTGTGTTACAGTTTTTTGATATTTAACAATTATGATTTCTAATGAAATTGTGAACATGAGTTGTTTTATCATATCTAGCATAAAACATCTGACAATAATATGAAATGATGAATAAAATTTTACAAGAATAGTTTACCTCTCTGAAATATACTTCCACCGTCAGTCATTGGTACGGGCTGTCTGTTTTAGCTTTTTGAACTAATGAAGAGAAACCCACAGAATAAAAATCTAATTTAGAATGAGCTGGCTACGAACTGTAGGTCATTCAAAAATGTCTCGAAAATAAATTATTTTCAGGAAAAACATTAACACGATTTAAAAAACTATTGAAATTCTGAGCTGTTATCGTACTTAAGTTTGAACAAATGTGCATTTATGAGAAATGATTTATTTGATGGTAGAATAAATTTTTGATTATGTAAGTGGAAAACAAAGTAACATAAATTGTATCAGAAAAACCAATATCAAGTTAAGTTTTCGCACAAAATATACAGTGTGCTATAATAATTGTTTCCACAGAATTCCATAACGATGTAATTGATAAATATTTCATACATGAATTAATCTTTTTTTAATAAAAACAAAAACAACATAAACACAATATGAAACATTGAGAGCAAGTTAATTGCTTTCCGATCAATTAATGATGATAAAATGTTACAATGAACAATTATTTTTAGACACCTCTCTTTTCAAGTTAATTGTCTTGTTAATTTTATTCATTCCATACAATTCAAACCACTTACATCAATATTTTAATCTAAGAGAAAAGAATGTTAACATAGCTGTAGTGATTTTAATAAACCACGATCTAACAGTTAATTCTTTAAAAACTTTCTTGAATTTTTCGTCCAAGCTTAAATTTGGATACTTATGTGGTTGGAAGAAGAATAGCTAACTGTACTTTCTCTTACATGACATTCCTTCCATAAGACTTTTATGTGGCTTTTTAACTTTTCAGGCTTAAAAGAACAATATCCCATAATAATTTAAAACGAATATATAAACAAAGGATTGGACTGACCGCCAGGATACGTTTAAACTATGTTAGAATCGGCGTTACAAACAGACACATAAAATAAACTAACAGTTCGCATCTTTTAATTTGAAGTGTCCTTCCCAAAAAACTATGTGCAAACAGTTTTCTCCATTTTCATTTTTGCAGGATGTAATTTTTTCAATGCATTTTATTGAATCTTTTTCAATTACAACATTAATCATCCAATTCAGAACCTTGTGAATTTACAAAAAAATAATGAAAAAAAGAAATTATGATATTGACTAACTTTTATATCATAAAATCGTTTTTAGGTCTTAACAAATAAGCTTCAATCCGACAAACCGTTATTTTTTACCGATTATTTGACATATTTTTAAACGGAGACGATAACTGTGATTTATTTAGACAGCATCATATAATCCATATACTATACATTATCAATATTATTAAGAGTACCTCTACGAAAATAATAAAATAGATTGTCATATACATTTATCAGAGACATCACTTTAATATCGTTTAAACAAAGTAATTTCAATATGATTTTAGATCATGAATTATCATGAAACATTCAATTTTCATATACGTTCCACATTGTATTTTATGATCAGAAGGGATTCATAAAGTTCAGAGGAGAAGACTTTGGTATGTTTGGCCTGTCAACAGTTACTGTAATTGTCAAAGAGTAGGACACCTATCTGCAAATACTTGAGATAAGATCGCCATAAATATGGTTTCAAATTTTCTTTACCGTTCTAATTTAAAACCGCATAAATAAACAAATAATATCTGGCGTTTATCAGAACTTGTAAGACTATCCATATTATCAATATTTCATTCTGTAAATATTTCAAATTCGTTTGTTAAAATTGTCCATGAGATATGAGATAGAAACGTGCTTTAATTGTCCGCTCATCCTTTAACGACAATTTAACTCTAATACTTTGAACAATTATTTTGTTGATCATTGAAGTATTGTAGAAGATTTTGTTTTGTTTGGTTTCACGGCGCACGATCACAATTTAGACCATATGGCGCCGAAACAGGAATGATAATTTTGACTAACTCTGGGTGTTACACATTTAACGCAACACCAGGGCTAAAAAGTAAAATAATCTGATTACTAAACAGAATCCCATTACACTTATTGATATAATAGTGACACCAATCACTTGTACTTTAAAAGAAGTGATACATTTTGTAATATCAAATGTACAAACTTTCCTGTTGTTGTTGTTTTTTGTAGCATAAGAATTTCTAATATATAATTAATTAGTCATTCACCGTTACAGAAAACTGAACGATCTAGAATATAATGAAGACATTTAAGTATAAGACATGGAAATTAAGCATGGCTTAAAAAAAGCTAGTATATTTATTTTGATAAACGAGAATTCTTCTGAAAATAGAAATGCGATATTAATGATTATATAACTTATATTCCGATGAATTTTCAAAATTGTGCTGTTATGTTACTGACAATTGACAAATAAGATATGCCAGTTTTCTTGAAAGAATTACCTTAATCTTTGTTCAAGCTTTTCATGTATTATGAGGTAACTGGTGGTATGCAAATTAATTCCTTTCCTAATGACAAAAACAAATCTTGTAAAATATGTCAAATTTGTGACGCTCTACAAAATCATTCCTTGGAAAACCGTGTATATTTTAACATTAATCAATAACTTGCCCCAAGAATACTTACTTATCTGAAAAGTAATTGATTTGTAAATAAATCGAGCACAAGAATAATCACAGTACATGTTTATGTTGTTCTTTGGTTAGTTTCTTCAGGGTTTTTTTTTTTTGTCTGTTAACCAAATTTGTGCATTATAGAACGTGTGAGAAATAAATGTTTTAACATAAACTAGTGGTATATCCTGTTAAGGGAAATACGTAAGGGTAAACTTGAATACATCCTGTCTCTGCAATGTTAACATTTTGAATTTTCAATAAAAACAACTTTGCTAAAACAGCAAGTATTACCAGGCTTGTTAGATAGTACAATTTTCATAATGCAAATGTGATCCATCAAGATTTCCCACGCAACTCTGCTATGTTAAATCTTTATTTTGACTCTTTTGTTATGCTTTGTTAGACGGCGCGTTTCACAAATCTTTCACTTTTTATATTTTTAAACAAAAAACAAAAAAAAAAGATATCTAATAATTACACGTGGGTGTGTCAATATGTGATGCAATACTAAGTGCATAATCTAATTAAACTCGTGAATCTCGTGTTTGTGTAAACCATGCTATGTTTCAAAGTATCTACTTTCAAATGATACCAAAATCATGTGTGTAGTCAACCGATTAAAACTTGTACTTAAATTTAAAATACCTAACGCAAGTAATTTTGTAAACGCTTAGTTAAAAGTGCTGAAATACAAGCTCACATAAACGCTCTAGCAAAGCTAGGAAAATCTTCCAGAAATGTTTAAAATGATATTTGTAATGAAATAACTAATGCAATTATTTCTTAGTGGGTGCATAAATTTAAAAAAAAATGGCGCGAGACTTTTAAAATGCCTGTAAATCTGGTAGATTTTCCATAGTTACTGAGCAAAACTAGAAAAATCTGCTTTAAATGTATTATGACACTTATGGCAACGATGAAATATCGTATGCAACTGTTTCGAGGTGGATGCATACATTAAAAACTGGCACGAGTCAATTAAAAATGCCTGTAAATCTAATAGAAAATGTTCCATTGTAAATGGGAAAAACATTCATAAATTCAAGGTTATGATTAACAAAGATGACAGAACTTCGCTTACCGAGCCAATATCAAAGGGATATCAAAACGGTCAACTCAAACGAGTCTAAAGAATCACTTTAACGAAAGACGAATAACTGTTATTTCCTTACATCTGACCTGAAAAAGGAGCAAGTTATATGCCTCTATAATAAATGAAAATATTTCCTTTATGTGACATTTGCCGATTTTCTAATATTGGGAATGGTGATAAAAGCTGTTTTCTCTTTTTTACGCCAGTTCGCAAATGTAACAATACCGAAATGTTCGTCGACCATGTATTGCAAAGCGATTGATAAGTTTCAAAAAAAGTGATGTACGTTATTGATGTCAATACCTGTAGATCTGTTATCCAAATTCCTGTTTCTAGAGGTTGTTCTGTCACATCAATATATTATAGAGATGTCGTGTTACGAGAAATTGAAAAATGAAACAAAAAACCTTGGCTTTTTGACTGAAATGAAAGCCCTGTATTTTTTCATGACAAAACTCCTGCACACAAAGGGGCTACTGTAATTGATTTGATTTATCAGAAAAAACGAGTGACTGTCCTTAAACTTCCACTGTTTTTCTCAAAACTTTGCATCTTTGGCTTTTTCAATTTTCTTAGACTTAAAACAACATCATGCACTTCATCGCTATAAGGCCAGAAATAGACTTGGTTCGGCCATTTGTCAGTTATTGAAACTTTAAGTTATTTCTTAGAAGGACTATGTTGAACCTTTTTTAAAAATTGATTTAAAACTTGTTTTTCTATAAGAGGAGATTATTTTGAAAGGTTGAAATAGAAAATTGTAAAAAAAATCCTTTTTTATCAAATTGATTGACTAAATTGCATTAATAACCAACCCTCGTAAAAAAAATAGTAATAAAAATGCCTTTGTTGTACAATCTTTTCTTCCCTTTTTTGTGCGTATGAAAATAACCTCAATTTGAATTTATATAGAGCTAGAATTTGTGAATATAAGCTTCATTTGTTTTTGTATTTATTTTTTCCATTACTTTTATTTATTGTTATTTATGACATAAATTCAGTCATATAAATATGCTAATGCTACATCGTACACAATTTGACATGGAAATGGAGAAACACGTTTTTTACTTATACCGTCAGGCTTTTTGCTATATAGTTTTTATTGTTTTATATGAGTATCGTATATTGTAAAATAGAGTAGATAAGTTAATTGGTGTCTTCAAATAGATACTCTAAAAGGAGTTACATACATAAAAGCGCTATCAAAAGCGAAACTCTGCTGTAATAGTTAATTTATTAAACTGCGAACAGTTTTAGAGTATTTCCCCTATTATGTTATTACTTTAAGTAGTCTGACGCCAATGGAAGTAGATAATGTGATTATGTTCACACTTTCCGTGTCGAAAACATTAAAGAACCTTCGACAAATCATCGTAACACGACTGTGTGTAAATGAACTTGATTTTTTTAATGGCAATTTTTAGTTTAATGCATGTTCTTGCACAAAATGTCTATCGTCATTTGCATTTAAAACATGAAATAAGAGTCACAAATATCTTATGTATAATTTATAAGATGTTTCAAAAGTATTAACAAAAGTGTGTCATCTTTGTAAATAAGATTTATCTCTTTTAACGCCATTGACAACAAAAAATCTTATCAAAATATATTTCTCAGCAAAATAACAGCAGATCTAAAAAAGTGTTTAAGCTGAAATAGATGCACATTCGTTATACCCACATCGTTGTCAAAAGAGGGACAGTTTAAACGATACGAAACATTTCTCTTTAGTTTCACTTACATTATTTTTAACAGAAAACAAAATAGAAAGGCCACAATGTTAAGCCACTGTTTTAGGAAATTTTCAGTGGTGATTTTGCGATTAGTCCACACGTTTAATATACGTTAATCTCAAAGTTAACAATATTCTTACAGTATGGTTTGTCATTGATACGAACAACTAGTGCACCAGTTAAAAACAGTTCAATATAGTATCAAACAAATTAATTATATTTAACATCTAACATATCTATACCTGTATGTTGCTTTTTTACAATAAAACAAAATTTTATGACCTAACTATGAAAAGTGTTAAGTATATTTCTCCAAGGTGATACAAAATCAAAGTCACAGTGAAATTTGCAATTATCTGTCCAAAAGCGTGACTGAAAATTTGTCAATTAAAACCAGCTTCAACAATTGTTTAAGCATTTTACCGATATGATAACTTAATCATTAACTTTCTTACATTTCTAGTATTTCTTTTTTTCAAATACCAACATTTTTAATATAATTTTAATTATTGTGTGAAATAATAAAACGCCAACAGGACGAGAGAGACTACGCACTTTTATATAGTTAAAAATCAATTTGTTTTAATCATGATATATTATCATCATAATGTTTTGTAAGAATATGTAATAATTATTTTTAACGGCAATTATTTCTGCTGTTTGACCACACGTAACATTTTATGTGTTATTTTCTTGTATCATGACTAATCGTAAATAAGGTGATTTTATGTTCTAAGAAAACTATGAATATATCCATATCCGATATAAGCACGTTAGTGTGCACTTTTATAAAACATAAATATTACAAGTACGTTTAAACATAAATATTACAAGAATGACAGCGGATTTAAGAATGTCAGAAGACCTAGGTTAGTTCTGACATGTCAACAGTTAGTATAAATGTCGATCACGTCAGCAACTTGTGATTAGATTGGCATGAATATGGCTTTTGGTTTTCGTTTCTGTTTTTGTTATAAAACCACATTTATTTAATGAACAATCCTTTGTCTCATTATAGACCATCCCTGCTATTGGTGACATCTGTAAATTTCATTCAATGTCGTGAATTGTAACATTCTATTTGATTTTAAGACGAACAGTTCACAAAAAGTGACGTACTTTATTTGTCCGCTAATCATGCAAAGACAATGCATTTCTCTTCCTTTTAAAACAATTTTTAAAATCCATTCGAGTTTCGTTTTTCTTCCTTATAGTCGCGTAAGAATATTGAAGTTAAGGTACTTTTATAAACGAATCTTAGAATATTAAATCTATAGTTGTCATTAATCAAAATATAGAATACATTGATTTGTGTGTCCATGATACAAACAGTTTGAATATAATTTAACCGTTATTTTATTGTTATGCCGCTTTGTAAATGTGGTGGTATTGTTGATTATGATTTGTAGGACACATTAATATGGTTGTTTAAGTTTTGAACATTTACTCGTGTCTTTTAATGAGTTTGCTACTTAAAATCAATAAACAAATGGAATTTTATCTTTGTCGACAAAATAGTAAACGTGTTTTCAATAAGAGTTGCCACTCGGAAATGTTTGTAATAATTTAAAACTAATACATTATCATAACACATTGTCTAATACATCATACATTTAGAAATACAAATGTAATACACACTACCATACTATTAATTGAATACAATTATTGAACAATCATGTATCTAAGTTAAATATTTGTTTCAAGTGAACAACATTGGAAGTATTTGTTTTGATTCCTGGTTCAAACTATTTTTGCACTCTGGTATATTCTAAACAAAAAACATACATAGTTCTTTATATCTCTAAAGTAGTTACGTCGCTCATTTTAACCACGCACGGAAGAATAATAAAGATATACGATTGTCATTCACGTTGATTATTTGTAAATCACAAATAATCTTTCTAAAGTGATATTCTGTAAGTATCTAAAATGTATTTTGCAATATAACGTAAAGACATATAAGCTTATTTGAATACTTAAACAGAACAAAGCAGAAAAAATAGCATATAAGTTTTATAACTAGCCCGAGGACTTTCTTGTTAATTCTAATCATCTTCTACTGATTTATTTAGCTTACATAATTAATGATGAATGAATATCAGCAGTTAAATTTCTATTTACTGCATTTCATCAATTTATTCATCTTATTACTTTGGCAAAATTTAAATTTTAGTGTTGATATTGGTATGTGGATCTAATTAAATGTCACGTGAAAATTTAGGAAAATATCCTTGATTTGAGGCCGCAAGACTATCCGTTATATATTATACAATTATTGACTAGTGAGCCATTGAATATGATGTGATATTCACCGGCAGATGACATATTGACCGAGGCGATAGCCGAGGTCAATATGACTTTCTGCCGGTGAATATCACATCATATTCAATGGTTCACTAGTCAATAATTGTTTTATTATGAATAATTAGAAATTTTAAAAAATTACAAAAGTACAACCTTATAATTATACATGTACAAATTTTGCCTCGTTGAAGCGCGGGAAAAAAAGACGCACGTGTTAGGCGTGCAACGACTACGCGAACGCTGCGCATACAAAAATAATTCAAGTTTATACTCATCATTGCGGTGTAATCTTTAAGTATAATAGTAAAGTATTGATATTTTAATCGAGAAATATGCCATAAAGAACAAAAAGCAACAATTATTTTTTTAATCAACACGCGTAATTAACAGTCTACGTGGTATGATTATTGAATAATAGTCTCAATCTATTTTTAGACTGGGAAAATCCAATTCAGCCAGTGAATATGATACTACACCCAGTAAATATGATTTTATAAAAAGTTCTGTGTTGACTAACTCTTTGGACCAATGAGATTGCAGCTATATTTAGATCATATATAATTTATAATATGTTTTATGCTGTTATATAATAACTTAGATCTATCGTCACAAATAAATCATATCAGTAAATAATGTGTTCGTCTTTATAAGTAGCAACAGAAATGTCAAGAGCGCTATCAAAAGCGACAGTATGCGTTAATAGTTGATGTATTTAAGCTGCGAACATTTTTAGAGGATTTCCCTGTTACTTTTATTACTTTAAAAAGTCTGATGACCTTAACAGTCTATCCAGATTTTCCCGTTGCCAAGACATTAAGCACCTATGGCATGTCATTGTAACACGACTATGTGTTAATGAACTTGATTTTTTTTAATTGGACTTGTCTAGTTCAGCTGTATTCTTGCACAGAATGTTCATCGTCAATTACATTAAAAAACATTGGGATATATGAGACCCGGAAGAAAATGTTGT